>NC_137696.1:16264519-16482019 GCF_964034855.1 Anser brachyrhynchus
GTTTCCACAGGATGTGCTGGTTTTGCCTCCATATGCCACCAGCCATTCACCACATCCCTCCAGCCTGGTGCCAGCTTGTCCTCCAGCCTGGTGGCAATGCAAAGGTGGCTCGGCTCCAGCAGGTGTATGTCACAGTCACACCTTACCTCATCAGCCGCTCGCAGGTGGCAAGGAGCTGCAAGTATGTGCAAGGATCCCACACCTCGCGGACTTTGCTTTACTTTATCAGCTTCTCATCCTTTCCCTGGGCCTCTCCCAACATGTGCATTCCTGTGTGGTACTTGCATGACTCTTTTTGTATTCAAGAACTTCCTCCTTTCTGCTGTTCACCTTCTACTGAGGTCAAACAGGTGGCACCTGGGAAGCTGCGCCACTTGGCAATTGGATCTTTTAAAGCTGATTTAGGGAGACTTCTGATCAGGTGAGAATAGAGGCAGATCTGGCTTCTGAACACATCGGATGGCTTAAAAAATAAATAAATAGGATGCAGTCAGCGCATCGCCAGTGAAACCTGGGACAGGGTAAACTTTTTAACTGCTTGGCTCTTCCCTAAAAAAAGCATGATATATCTCTGCCTTTCCCTAATAAGAGAGCAGCTCTAGCATGTTGCCCTTCACCTTCAAGGTTTGTCGACAAGGCTGAGTCATTGCTGCAGCTAATTAGAGCCTTCAAGCTGATTATGAGAACTGCAGTAAGTGGAGTTATAAAATCGCTGGGTCTGATACTCGGTAATACAAAAGCCACTTTACGCTGACCTGGCCTTAAAATACACCAGGATAATGCAAAGTGCTCTGTGAGCAAATGGGAGGAATCTGTCTGTGGCCCAAGGGGCCAGCCTGCACACGCTACTGACTGCCAGCATCCGATGAGGCTCTCAGAGGCCTCATCTGCCCTCGACCAAGCTGAAAGCGTCTTTCTCTTAACAGAGGGCCAGGTCCTCCACCAAAAACTTTAATAAAATAAATAAATAAATATCAGGCAACCACCTGAAGGGCTGACTGATATCGATCCGATAAAAGCAGAACAAAACCCTGTGGAGTCCATTGTGGGCGCCTCCAGAGTTGTCTTAAGAGAAGGCCTCAATGACTTGGTAGAACTCCTCCCCAGGTCGATTTTACCACATCTGAGCTCTCCCTAAACTTGAGGCATATTTTAAACTCGATATAAACCTGAAAAGAAGAGCTCAACTTTTCTACATCAGTGGCACAGAGAAAGAAAACGACCTGCTGAGTGGTTTTAAAATAACTCAAAACAACTGTGGACACTGTTGTCCGCAGAACAACTTCTGGGAGAGGACCCCACCGGCCCCAGCAGCACGAGAGCTGCTCCATCCCATGTCCCAGGGCGTCCCAGGGCGGAGACCAGGCACACACAGCAATAATCTTGGTGGGAAGGGAGCTGCAAAAGGAAGCCTTATCTCCGGGTGAAGTGCAGCTCCAAAAATACGACAATAGTCATGAGACCCGCTGCCCCAGTCACTCGGTGTAAGGTTACCGCTGCAGCGACATTTGGATTACGGCATCATCTGTCACGGCTTTTATTCAGCAAGTAGGTGCAACCAAGGGTTTATGTTTCATTGCCAGTAAAACCATGCAAAATTTGGCAGGGTGCAAGGTTGTTTCTCAGCCAGGCCGGTGCCCCGAACCGTGCTGCGATGAGCGGCGGGAGCAGCACCTCCATTCACCTCAGGCACCACCAAGTCCTGGGTGCCACCATCTGGGTGGCCATGGGATTTTTTGAGGAGAAGCCCAAACTCTCCACACTGCCTCCCACTCACTTCCCAGGGCAGAGGCAGCGCTACTTCACCAGGGGAACCCGTGATAGGTGCAAGAATGTGGAAAACCTGGCCAAACCAGTATGCCCAGCTGGCAGTATCAGGAAGAGTGGCTTGACCCTGGCTGGTGGAAACTGGGACTCCATCTCCTTCAGCCCAGACACGTGGCCTTTCCCCAGAACCAGGGCTTCGGGCAAGGAGGGGTGCCAAAATCCTCTGTGGCCACCTTTGTGCATTGGTAGATGAGAGGCCTGAGGAAGGACTTTCCTCAGAAATGGGGATTTTTGCTGGGGGGGCCTGTAAAAGCTGTGGGATAAAACGGAGTGGCAGCCCCACAGCCAGACAGTTAATGGAGGGGACAGGATGAGCGTGGATGCCTCCAACAACAAAGCAACTAGAGTCTGGATCGCAGCCACAGCTCTTTTAGGAGAAATTGTGGGTTCAGTAGGATGAAGCACCAGGTTTCTGCATGGCGAAGAGGTGCTTGTGTATAAATACACACATCCATGTATGTGTGTTTGTGTATACAAGCATTTCCTGGTTTAGAGATGAATACATGTTTGCATGGCTTGTAATCTCATGTTAAAACAAATAAGAAGATATAAAGATTTCTTCATGCCCTGCTGCCCTCACCTGTCTAAGCATCTGGACCGGGAGAGATGCTGCGGAAGGATGCAGGCTGGGTGGACAGGGGTGAAGGAACCTCGCAGCTCAAGCTCAAAACACTTTCTACTGGTGTAGCTGCAACTGAACAGTCACATCCTGGGTGCAGCCAGCACAGAAAAGCACACTGTGCTTTCCTTCTCTGTTTTCCCCTGGGCAGCTCCATCCTTTTCATCTGCAAGGTCTCTTCCCTCTCCGTTTCCTTCTCCCAGATCTTCTCTGCTTTATGGGCTGCAGCATGCTTGGCTTTCACACACTGGTTCTGGCCCTGTTGCACCAGTGTGTGGGCAGTGGTGTCCATGTCTTCCTCAGCTGCAGCCCTCTGCGTAATTCAACATTTTGGGGAAGAGCAGAAAAGCCTCCCTCATAGCCCTCGTGCTGGCTGGACTGCACCCTGCAGAGGACAGAAGCCATACCAAGCCCTAAAGCACAGCAGCTGCAAGGTCAGAGAAATGCTACAGCAGCCATCTAAATTCAAATCGCTCTTCTCCCACACATGGGATGCTCAGATCCTGATTTGGAGTTTCTGCTAAAACATGGGTCCAGCTGCTCATTTCTGAGCCACCTCCTCTGAAGCTTGGGAGGGTTTAGATGTTTTATAGACCCGGCACCAAACCAGGAATGGAGGCATATAACAAAAAGTGTGTTAGCGAGCAGAAAATATGGAGACTGATTTTAAAATATCGGGAGTTAAGATATCAGATTTATTTATTTTTATTTAAAATACCAGATTTAAAATATCAGAATTTAAAATATCTGCCACTTCTGTAAAACCTGCAGTTCTGCTGCAATTGCATCAGCAGCACCGGACTTTGTCCCAGCCCTTCAGAGCGTCCCACTCAGCGGCGTGGCCGGAGACCTTCCTCCCAGGCAGCTTGGATGTGATCGGGGGGACAGAGTTTCAGAGTCGGGGTGCAAGCTGACTTTGCTGCTGGCTCCCAGTGCCAAAGAGCACCTGAGATGCAGTTTCCCAGCCTGGACAGGACAATCATAAAGCCGCACCTAACCAAAGCTTCACGTTTTCCAAGGGCATGAGGTGCAGGCTGCCCGGTCCCTCACCAAGAAGATGCCTTTGCAGGAGGAACTGCTCCAAAATCTCAGGAGGGAAAGGTCCAAACCAGCCTGGTTTTACACCAGCACAGCAAAGATGGTCAGGGGTAATCCCACGCACAGGATCCAAGTCCCTTCTGTGGGTAAATTGCTGGCACAGCTCCAAGGGGAACTTTTGCATGTTTGCATCTGCTCCTACAAACATGTATAAATAATGGTAAACCAACATGGAAAAAACATCCAGGGTTGCTAGGCATATTGAAGTTCCAGCACAAACAGCAAATAGGAATTAGCTCAGGGCTCTCACTTTGCGGGGGCATGGGATGCTTCAGAGCTAAATGCCAGACCAGGCAGCAATGCTTGGTGGGAAGGGAAGTTAATGCCCTGTTGTTGTATGAGCGCGGCCAGGCAGGAGGGATGCCAGACAGGGAGGAGTCTGGCAGTGCATCCCTCACATTAATCTTTCCTGTATGTGTTCTGGGGGGAGCTTTGGCCATCTGAATGTCTCCATACCTTTTTTTTTATTTATTTTTCCCCCAAGCCTGTGATAACATAATGGCTTACAATTCCTCACACCCCTCTTTCTACATCTTCTTGAAAATATATCCTTGCTGGACTCAGCAGTACGCTGGGATTTAAGTGGAATATTTCCAGTGGCTGTGAGTTGCTGTCCTGTGGTTAAATAATAAACATGACAATAAACCTCTAGCACATTTTCCTAGCGCAGGAGACAGCATGTCTATTGTCATCAGTTCTTAAGAAGTGCTATTTTTAGATCTGGTTTTATCCAGCTGCCTTCTTCAAATACTTTACTGGGGACAGACACTAAATATATGTCAGCAATTCTTACCAGATATTGTTCTTCTGATATTCAGCTGCTGTTAACTTTGCTAACAACTTTTCATTTCCAGATAAATGAAAACGAAATGGCCAGTAATCTCAGTTATAGAGAACTCATTTCCTAATCTTGCGAATGAGGATATAAGCAAGCAACTGAGTCACATTAACAACTGCAGGGACCAAACCCAGTTCCTGCTGTAAAATTCTGAGAAAGTGGGTTATTCCTGCCCGCAAGCGTTTGCCATATAGGCGTTACGCATGACGCAAGGACAAAGCTGTGAGCACCAAGAGGAATTCTAGTCCTAACAATGCTGTAGTTTTAAATCTTTTCATTGCCTCTCTGTTCCGTGCGTTCCTGCCAGTCTACCAGGAGTTTTTCCTGCTAAGCACAATATATTTTTCCTGCAATAAAACGACCATCTTGTAAATTCAGCCCATAATGAGACCCACCAAGAGATTCTCCTCTTCCCGTAAGACAGACCTGCAACGCACATCCTCAGACACGTGCCTCTGGGTCTTCATTTCTAAAAGCACCCTGCATCTGTGAGGCTCTGCGTTGCTTTTTCTGACTGAAACGTACAGCACGTACCCAGCGTACGGCGACATTTCCTGCCCCCGTAGAGGAGGGGCAGTCATCGGGGCTGTGATTCTAACAGATGCCTGTTTGTCGCTATGACTTCTGCTCAGCCTCCGAGGTTACCACCTCTCCCAAACCACAGTCTGCCCCAGATGGCCGCACACCTAAGACGATGCAGAAATCTCGAGCAGCAGTAATGCAACATCTGCTCATTGCCTGTTCTTGGGTTTGAATGTTGCTCTTGCAAACGGAGTGGCAGCAGAGATGCTGTGGGGCCAAGCAGGAGGAAGGATGAAGGATGCTCACATGTGGGTAGGGGCATGGAAGAGAGGCAGAAGCTTCACAGAGTGAAATGGAATAATAAAATTGATTTGTCGCTTTTTGTCAGCTTCTTGAAAAAGTCCTGTGGGCAACAGCCAAGGCTAAGAGCGCTCATGACCCGTGCTGTGGAGTGGCTTGTCCCTGGACAGTGAGCTTAAAATACAGACATCCTTGCCATTTTTTCTAGATGACTTTTTACTTGTAAAAGGCACTTTCTAGGTGCCTTTTTACTTGTAATTGGGCAGCCTCCTGACACGATGAGATATCTACAGTCATCTAGGTTGGAGAAGACCTTCAAGATCACCAAGCCCCACCTGACCTGCCAAGTCCCATCACTAAACCAGGTCTCTTAGTGTCACCTCCTGCCTCAGCCAAGACTTCATTAACTTATAATTGTCTCAGCACCTCAAATCTCCTCTTTTGTACTTTGTCTGGCACTGCAGCCAGTTAAACAGCTCCGTGCGAAAGGGAACAAGCACCAAAAACACCTTCTCCTTTCTGATAACATCTTCCACTACCTGCCCTCCCTCTTGAAGCCAAGCCAGGTATTTTTGACAGTGGTGACATCAGGGGGACTTATGACTGCTGGCAGTGCTTTACAAGTGCCTAGGTGGTTGGCTCAGGGCAGGTAGTTTTAGTTTCTCTGTTCTTCTTTAAGGAAGCAAGCGAGCTCCACAGGCTTTTACATGGAAAAGTGACTTTATCCCAAGGGGTGGCAGATAGGCGATGCACCTTGCAGCATTGCTGCTTGGGGCTCGAAACGGCAGCATGAGAGGTGCTTGGGCTCACTGCAGTGTAACCCAGGCTGGAGCCTCTGCTGCTGTGCTGGTGAGAGCCCGAGCAGGAACCCAGCCCTTTCAGAACTTCCTTGACCTTTTTTTTTTTTTTTTTTTTTCCTCTGTCTGTGAGAGCAGTGCTGAGCCAATTCAACTTATCAAAGGGACTTTGGTACTTTCTACAGTGTGAGACTTCGTCCTTGACAGAACAGCATGTGCACTCCGTGAATGGATCCCAGTGCATGAGCTCAGGCCTCTGATGTTGCACGTGTCGGCACGCTGGTGAGCCCGTGCCATTAAACATTAACACTTACCTCAATACTCCTGCTTTGCCCTGGGTCCAGTGCAGGCTCCTTCTCCCCAGAGTGCAGTGGCTGAACGGCGTGGAGCTGCTGCAGTGCCCAGTGCTGGGGGTGGGTGAGGCTGTGAGCTCGTGCTCTGCTTCTGTTTGGGATGGCCTTAAGAGCGTAATGATGGCATAATTTATAAATAGCATGGCAGCATCCAGCCTTCTCTTCTAGCTCCCATTTAACGCCTCCAGACTGATTTATAGGCTCTTGGTTATTGCATTTCTCCACCTCGTCTGCTCGGTGACTGCTCGGGAAGGGCTGTCACATGCCTTTGAGTGAAACTGTCCAGGCAGATAGACCCAAACCACTCCTCTCACCGCTGGCAGGATGATTTCAGTTTCTGTATTTGTAATACTCTTCAGTAAAGCACCGGTTGCAGCTTTTTGTGTAGACAAAATTTTTGATCACCTGCAGAACAGTGAGAGAAATTGTTGGCCTCTTCTCTAAAGAGGCAAATTCGGGGTAGTCATTAGAAAACCACAGGAGGAAAAGAAACACCTGGAAAGTGAGGGCTGCACTCACAATACCCCGATAGGCACTGTATGCAATTGCAGCTAATTTCTATCTCCTTTGTATTTGGCAGATCTGTTGAGAAGCGGCGAGCGCGTCAACAGCTCGACTTCAGCAGTGATTACACAGCTACACAAGGATGCCAAAAGACTAACTCTGAGGGGATGAACAGGATTGTGGAAATTCACCCCCTGCGTCTTCTGCAGGTTGGTGGAGTCAGGAGAGGTGGGGATGATGGGGATTAATGATTTTCCCCTCTCACACAAACGTCAGAAATCTCTGAAGAGCTATGCTCATGTACAAAAGCTAACACAAATGTGTGCACTCAAGGGAAACAGCCATTTGGCCAATTTGTCTTTATAATATTGATTCAGTCAAGTGCTATAAATGGAGGAGAAGCCTTTAAGTCTAAGTACCAAAGTGCCATGCCCATTTGATGTAATGAGCACACTTTCGGGAAACTACCTGCTCTCCAGGCTTCTGGGAGGTCAGCTCATGGGCTCAGATAAAACCTTTTAGGTGGTAGATGCCTGAAAATGAAAGAAAAGCCTCTTCTTTCAGGTATGCAAATGCGCAGCAGGATGTGTTTTTGCTGTGGGTGAATTTCCAAACAAGCCAGAGCTGGCAGCAGCGGGTCCTTGCTGGATGTCCAGACGTGTCCCACCATGATGAGGTCTTGGTGGTGACATGGACATGCCAAAAGTGTTAACCAAAAGTGTTGGCTCAGTGGTGGTGGAACTGGAGGTGGAGGAACTGCCCCTTTCATGAGTATTTCACAGATTTCTGTGAAATAAACTCTGCGCCCTGGATCACCTCCGAGCTCCACCCCTCCCCAGCTGCCAGTGCCTCCGTCTTGATTTCTGCTCCACATGATTTCCTCCTAAGCCTTTCCTGCAACCTGGCTTTTGCCCTGACAGTGAAAACCAGAGTTGCCTGAGCAACATTTTTTCTCTGTCCCTGCCTCCTTGCTGCGACTCCAGCAGGGCAAGATAACCCCCCCCTACACCACCCCCTCCCCCCCTCCCCAGTCAGGCTGGCTGGCTGCCACTCGTGCTCTGCTTTTTGCAGTTACGCTCATTTGCCTCGCCAAAGCAAACACGGCAGAGGAACCTCGTGGCAAAGGCACTTCTCATGCCACGTGCACTCGCAGCTGTCTGATCACGGCATTTGCTGAAGCCTGGTCCTCTGCCAGCTTCCTTCAGGCATCAGGCGTGACGGCGCTGCCTCAGATCTCGCACCTGCCCAAGTGCTGGGCTGGGTGATGGGATGGACTCCATCCACCCCATGTCTCCAAACACGCAGCTCTTCTCTGCCCTACATCTGCCTCCCACCACCACCTTCTGTCCCTTCTCCCCTCCTGCTTTTTCCTTACTAATCCATCCTTCTTTCTCTGCTGACCTGATTTCTCCCTATTTCTGCCCATATTCCCCTTCTCCCACACTCAGATTCTCCCTCAGAACAGCCTGACTCTCCTCCCTCTCCTATCACCGCCATTTCATCGGCTCCTCATAAGTTGAGGTGACCTTCACGTCCTCCCTCCCAGCCAGGTTGCTTTTCTACAGCAGTCACACATTTCCTTTTCGCGTCTTCTCTTTTTGGTGTTCAGCCACTGTTCTTGTGAGCTTCAGGCTACTGGTTCATTTGGCTCACCTCCTCATTTTCTCCTGTCTCCCCTCTCTTGACATTCATGCTGTTAATCACTCTTCCTGACTAGTTTCTTTTACTTCACTTCCAAAAAGTAGGTTAGCCTGTGCTAGAGTCAAAAACACACCTTCTGTTGAGAGAAAAATTTAAGAAAGCTCTTTTTGTTAATAAATATACACAATATTTTCAGTGCTTCCTAAAAGAGAAAAAAAAATAATGGAAAAAGAACATATCTTTCATCTGAAACAATTGGAAGATAATGGCACAGAATGCTAAACGAAAAGGAAGGCTGAGGAAGGATGCTAGGACTGAAGACGAGAGGTCTCATTACAGCTCTCTTAAAAAATAAGTTATCTGGGCAGAACAATGTCTACCTGCTGGACAGGCAAAAGGTATCTTAAGATGAAGCTCATGAAGTAACCAGGGTAAGATAAATACTTGTCATGATGAAAAATACATGGTGCTATCAATAGTACATAATGGACTGAAAATAAGGGTGAGAAGAAGCATCGATTTTGTGCCTGGCCATGCTTTTATTGAAGTCCATGACCAAACCCCAGTCAAAATCAATAGCAAAATTCATTGGGAAACCACAAGACAGCTTTGATCAGGTTACATCTTTGTGGCATTGATTTTCATTTTGAGGTCACTTGACCTTTTTTCTGTTTTCTTGATTTTTTGCAATTAGATCTTCCTAAAAAAGAGTATCCATAACTCAGTCTGTGCCATGTTACCCCAACGTTTACCTTTCTAGCTCATTTAAATAAAAGAGCCAAGGTAAACTCTGAGTAATCATTTATGGCTTCTTCTGCCACTCTTCTGTTTGTTTAACTGTGTGCCTGAAGATATACGTGGATGGATGGCTCCTCTGCAGTCACTTCCCTGACCGTTTCCTTGTGCCTCCGCAGCGCTGCCCGCGTAATGGGCCGAGGAACTCCACGTAGGAGCGCTGTGAGTCAGACTCCAATTTATTTGCCCAGGTATCACTCCCATTGCCTTGGGAGAAAATTTGTGTCCAAGTAGGTGTGGACTTCATCAGCGCCTTTGTGGACCTACCGGGAATCAGGCGGCTCATAATGTGAAAAAATGTAATAAGCCATGTGTCTTTAATGGATAATAAAGGTACAGAACACAGCAGCCCTTCTCTCACTGCTGACGTATTTGGGGATTTTTTGATTGGTGTTTTTAATAAAGGTATGTAGCGCATGTAAGTAGGTGAACTTTGTAGACAATATTTCTGACATTTCCTTTTATTTTTTTTTTTTTCCCCCCATAGAATTCAAGCAGTTTTGCCCAAATTATCTCTATGCCAGGCATAGTTAGGAGTCAGGTATATGGGTAACAGCTGTGTTGATGAATATCTGAATATAGTTTGGGTGCTTCAAGAGGGACACGTGTCAGTTCCCAGGGTTTTGGCAGTGTCATTGATGCTTTGTAACAAGACCACCAGGGATTTGGAAGAGGAGCTGCAGCAACTCTTCAGACTTGGGTACCTCTGTCTGGCCCACAGCAAATATGGGAGGGCAGTCACCCTGCACACACCATCCAGCTCTGCTTTCGCTGAACACATCGTCAGCAATTTCCATGCCAAATCCCAAGATAAGGGGTTACTCACAGTCCCTCATTGCATGACCAAGGTCATTATCCAGGTTAAAGACCTGGTTAAAAATCCAAGGACTTTATTCAGCATGGGTTACTCAGAGCCATGTCTTAAAGCAGCTAGCTGGTAGGTTTGGAGAGAAGCTTCAGCAGACATATTTTTTGGTCAGATTTTGCTCAGTTTTCCTTCTATCAGCTTTTCTAGTCTGGGAGGGGAAACAGTGCTGAAGAGCATCAACACCAGCCAAAATCTTTGTTATGTTTTAGGATAACAACCTCATTAAATTAATACCAGTAATGGAGGAAGGGCCAGTTAGTGAGGTACGGAAGTGCAGAAACATGAATGCGGGGCCACCATTTTTCCTCCTTTCACCAAAAATAAATTAAATGTCTGGGTTTTTCATCCAACATCAAAGGCTTCTCTGTGAATCAAAACGATGCATTTTGTTTCAGTGCTCGGATGAAAAGGAAAAGAAAGGAAGGGCTAGTTTCACATAGCAGTGGTGCTTTAGGTTGTGCCTGTCAAGTAGCTCAGAGCTTAACAAAGAGCTCTTGCTTCTGCTGTCCTCTTTGCCTGAGAGGGTTTGAATTGCTCAGGAAGATGCCCAGCCTCCTGCATAATTTGGGACACAAAGGGAACCTCTCCTAATCTCACCCTGTAGAAATAGTCATACAGTTGCAGGAACCTACTCAAAAACACTCAAGACCCATTTTCTATAATCTCCATGAGGAGTTAAATAGCCTTACCCCACCTTTTTGCGCTTTGGATCAGAAGAATGGGAACTGTCATGGAAAATTTCTGCACCAAAATGATCACTTTTTGTGAAGTTACTGTTTAGCCAAGAAGCATCATTTCTTCAGATCACTTCCCTGCCTCTGCCTGGCTGCCACCTAGGAAAACCAGGGCTCTGGGAACAGGGGAGGACAAGGCAAATGACACTTCTGCTTTCTCCTGCACCTGTATTTCACCTACCCTGGTTAGGAGTCCAAGGGAGACTGGAAAAGATTGAGTATTTTTCTCTCCAAGTGAAAGGGGAGCACCATTTCCACCATAATACAAAATGAAAACATTACTCCCCTTAAAAAAAATAATTAAAAAATCTCTGAAATATCAAGAGGTAGATCTGCATGTCCAACCCTGCAGGGCTGAGTCCTCTCCTGTGGCTTCCCTCTGTGTCCTTCCCAAGCCCATGTAGCTGCCCTGTGGGGACACCTCGTGGTTCAAGAGGCACCTCCGGTTTGGGTGCTGTTGGCTGGCTTCAGGGAAACTGCACCTCTTCCTTGGCTCTACAACCTGCACAAAACATTTTAACTGTTGGTTAAAACTGTTGGTCCCATCTGGGAGGTGAAACATGAAGTCAAATTTGGAGGTGGGATCTAAACGGGACAAGTCTGGCCTATAATTTCTGCCAAATGCTTACTCTTCTCCTAATGATTTTTAGCTGCTAACACCCATTTCAGACAAAACCCAGCATGAGAGATTTGGTCACCCTGAGTATCTGCCACTTTTCGGTCACGCCAACAGCCAGTTGATTGATAGAGGGAGGTGATGTTCCACTTTCCTTGGCACTTGTTATCCCACGTCTGAAT
The DNA here is from genome assembly GCF_964034855.1 of Anser brachyrhynchus. Lineage (NCBI taxonomy): Eukaryota > Metazoa > Chordata > Aves > Anseriformes > Anatidae > Anser > Anser brachyrhynchus. The sequence continues at coordinate 16,276,214 of NC_137696.1, forward strand.
GATGCAGCCAGTTTTGGGGCCTCTGAATCAAGAACAATGTTAACGAACTGGAGAGAGCACAGGGGAGACCACCAAGATGGTGTATGAGGAGAGGCTGGGGAACTGAGATTTTTTCTGCTTGGAGAAGAAGAGGCTTGAGGTGAACTTAAAAGTCATCTACCAACACCTACAAGGAGGTTCTGAGAAGACAGAGGCAGGCGCTCTCTTCTCATGGATGCACAGCAAGGGCACAAGAGACAACAGACATGAATTGAAACAGGGGAGGTTCTCACTAGGTATTAGGGGAGAAAAAATCACTACCAGATTAATTAAGCACTGGAGGACGTTGCCCAGAAAGGCTGCCCAGTCTCCACCTTTGATTTCAAGACCCAACAGGATAAAGCTCTGAGCAACCTGGTCTGATCTTGTCATTGACCTTGCTCTGAGCAGGTGTTGTACCAGGCAGGGAACTTTCATGATCCTTTACAACCTGTGTGATTCTACAGCAATATGGTAAATGGACCTGCTGCTGGATAATAAAGCCATGAATCCATTTTCAAATTCCTAAGGTTTTAAGACACACATCTTTGAGAAATCAGCAGTTAGGCCAGGGAGTATCAAAACCAGACCAGAACATGGGCACTTCATTGATGGAGACTTTAATTAAGTTATTTATTCCATCACATGTCTATTAGGCATAGAGGGAAAATTGTTATTTTCTGTTTAAAAATTCTGCCCATCGTGAAGCTATACCAGCACTCATGTTACCCTTCTGGAAGAAGAAACCTTAATATTTTTCCTACAAAACACATCCCTTTCCTCCAAGGACTTAGGAGAGGCAGTAGTCCCTCTGGAACCAACAATGTGTGCATGCATCCACAGATATTTTTCCTCTTCTAGAGCTGTGCTTGCCGTGTGTCTGTGGTAAACGCTGGCCTCTGGTTTGTGGTGGTAGCTGGCCGTGGGCGGGGATGTGACAGAATCTGGGTGAAGATCTGTGAGAGACTCACTGTTGTCATGCTGAGTGTGAAAGAAGTCTGGGATGACCTACAGAGGAGAAAATCTGTTTATTTTTTTTATACTGGAGAGAGGTGACGCTATTCATTTCTGGTGCATTTGTCATGCTGGCCTCCTGGTGGAAAGCCCATCTGTCTGATCTCTTCTTGCTGCTTTCTTTAGCACGAGAGAGACTAATCATCTGGGACCGTGTGTTGTTTTTATGAGATGTCTCCGGTGCCTGCACAAAACTTCCTGAGCTACAGAGTCTGCATGGGCATTTTTATCATGGGCATGGTCAGCTCGGGTGCAGTGTGACTTACAGAAGCCTTACTGGCTTCACAGAAGACAAATGGGTCCCAGGCAGGTCCCACGGGCCTGGCGGACCACAATTGCAGTCTTCACACGCCTGCAGCTGATCCATTGTACGCATCCAGAACCCCACCATCAGCCCTCGTTGTCACCAGACCGCTGCCCCAAGCAGGAACCTCCGTCCCTCAAGCATGGCTCACCACCTCAGCCTAAGGCAAACAAGCCGTGTGTTTGCTTTGCCGGCACTGTGTTGCAATGCCACCATCTCCCCGTGTGTCACGCAGCTCCGAGGATGTGGCTGAGCCAAGTGACATGTGTGTGAACTCGGCCTGTTCAGGGGAAGTCCTGCTCCCTCTCTCTGTGTGACCTCGAGGTCTTTCTGTTCCTGGCGTTGCCTATATAATACCATAATTTTTTTCCCCTCAGAGATTTGTATTTGCTTTATTACTAAAACAAATATTCTACTTGGGAAAAAAAAAAAAAAGGATCTGTTCTTCCTGTGAAGACCTGTTTGCCTAACAGAGGCTGATTTTCCCAAATGCATCAGCACCTACAATAAAAGACGTCCCTCCCTGCAGTTATTGCTCTGCCTATAATCTTAGGTACTGCCTGGATGCCTGGACATCCACATGGAAAAACAGTAACTATTTTTACATTGTTTACTTTGTTTCTTACGCATATTTATAATGTGTGAGTAACTTAACAGAGTGCTTCTACAAGAACATCCAGATATGATTTCCTCACCAAGGTGACAAGGCAGCCACGTGGCTCATGGCAAGAAGGGCCCAGAAAAGGCAAAAGCGGGGTGTGGTGAGGCCTTGCTTCCCTCCCCTGCCATAACAAAGACTGAGGGCAAGCAGCTTGGGCCTTTTCTGTCCAGTGAAGATAACCTCTGGCAGATACGTGGTGGAGATGAGGAGCGGGTCTGCCTTACCAGCCTCCCCCACAGCTCCGGCCCTCCGCCATTTTGTTTCACCACAGGCGTGACAGGCCTGCGCCCTGTTTTGCACAAAGGCTCCCTCAGTTGTCAGTGCAAAGTGGGCTCGAGAACCATAAGGTTTACATTTCCAAAATGCAGGAGAACAGATGACTCTGGAAAGGTCCTCTTCCCTCACCACTAGCTCTCCCAGCCAGGCCCCAGCCAGCAAGCCAGGAAAGCTCCATGTTCTCCGTAGAGAACATAATTTCTTCTGGTCTACTGCTCACCAGCTGGAGGGGGAAGGTTGAAGTGGGGTGGAGGGACAAAAAGAAGGCTGTAGGTCTTTCCAAGCCCACCTCCTTCATTGTTTCCCTGTGTCTGATGGTGCTTCTGGCTTGTGGAGCACCTGAGAAAGTGGAAGAAATGTGGAAGGGCCCAGACCCAGGCATGGTGGCCAAAGCAACACCCAGCTTGTGTGGCAAAGCCCCCGAGATGGCCCAACAGACGCCAGCAGACCAAGTGAATCAGCAAGCATCTGAAAGAAAAGCTTCATCTTCTTTGGCTCAAATTCTTGACTGGGGTATTATAGAGAAAACCTGACTGCCAGACCCACACATGTGGCAGGCAACATGAAAACAGCGTGTGTGTGTGCGTGGGATGACAGAAAGACAAACAGATACACGGCACCCTGCTGTTAAAGAAAACACAGCTCTGAGAGCCAGAGCTTGGGAACCTGAGTGAGAGGAAAGAGATGGGAAGCTGGCGAGGGAGAAGAAAGCCTCGGAAAAACCACCCTGATGCCTGACGTGCTGCTTTCCCAAGGTACTGCAAATCAAAGAGGATTTCTTGTGGAAAGAACACGCTGAGCAGAAAGTCAGATCCTTCTAGCAAAAACAGTCACAGCACTCCAGGAAAGCCTCCACTTTCCAAGGTGAGTGGCAAAGGCAACCCTGGCTAGTGACTCCTTGTGTAAAATTTTCTGTTTTCCTAAGCAGAGATCCTGAACATGATCAAAATACATGAACTTTACCACTTACAAAGAGTCTTGCAGGTAAGTAGGTATTTCTGATTTATAACAAAATGGTGCAGACTAGAAAATCAGGGAAATGTTGCACACTACAGTTGCAGTTAAAACATTCATTCAGACAACCACAAACCAGCTCCCTCAAACAAGGCTCACAATGGCAATCGGGTTTGGATGCTGCCATCTGATGCCCAGATACTTGCACATACATGCATGTGTGTCCATTTGTCCTTTCCCACATTTTATTTTTGCCACACAACCTCTGCAGCGTTGCTGGCAGACAGTCCCAGAGCTGGAGTGGGAAGAAGAAAGAAGCAGGTGATTACTCAGCAATGGTTACACACCCCGAGCTCTGACAGGTAAGCCTAGGCAGCTAAAGAGGGACTATTGCCTCCTGTAAATCTTTGAAGAAGAAGAACATGTTTTGCAGGGAGGATACTGAGGTCTGCTCTTCCAGGACAACATGAGTGTTGTTACAGCTTCAAGATGGGTAGGAGCTCCAACACAAGCAGAAAATTGACAAAAACAGGGGGATAAGATCGTGAGCTGGCACAGCTTAGTCCACCAGGCTTTCCTAGACACTCCCCACTAATGCAGGAGCCCAGCGATGGCAAAGCCACATGCCTTGCCTCCAGCAAAGGGCACGTGTGCCTAGATGATGACATAGGTCTCTTTCCTTCTCTCCACCACGAAAGAGAAGGATATAAAGGTGACAGAGGAAGGGATGGTATTTTAGAGACTGTGCACTTTTTGTTGTATGTGTCCGGTGTTGAAGCAGAGCAGAAGGCAATGTCGGTTTTGCTGTGCAGAAGTACAATATCCTCTTCCCGGCATACCTCCAAACTCCAGCAGTGCCAGGGAGATGTCCGCTTAGGCTGTGCTGGACAGAGATAAAGAAACAGAAGTAGAAGCAAGCATGCCATTATTACACACTTTAGTGAACAACTGGCTGCTGACAAGCAATGTGACAATATACAATCATTGTATTTTTATAATGACAAACAAATTTATAAAAGCGATGAAAGTCGCATGCATGAATTCAGAAATACTGCTACAGAGCTCTTCACGCTTCAGAAAGCTTGTGATGATCTGCCAGAATATGATCCTAATCTTTATTTTGAAATATTCACGTGGATTTTGGGTGGGTTACATAAATTTTAGATGCATTTTGCATGGGCATCGAATATGGAATTTAAATCAGAATAACTGTAGAATGCATATGTGACAGAAGCCTTCCTAAGGGAACAATAATTGGCTGAGCTGAAATCCCCAAATTTTCAGGTGGAGAGGTGTGCCCCCTGCCACCAGCCCAGCAATGGTGCTGCGGGGGGTTCGGTTATGGGGAGCACCCGGCACTCGGGGGAATTGCTTTGTAGCAGCTGCTGCAAATGAAATGTTTGCTTGGATTTTACTGTTATCAGACTGAGCGCTCAAGAGAAACTTAATTTATCCCATGCCCAGTTTTGCAGTGATGGATAGTGCTAGACAGCAGCATTGCTTATGTGGAGCCTGTATTCATTATTTCTCTATTTGTGCAAAACACAGATGAATCACTTTCCAAAAAAGCCAACCTCATCTCCTGCGGCTGCACAGAGAGCAATGGGAACGGTTGGAAACACACCAGGTGCCTCCCCCCATCCTCTGGATATTTCAGTGCAGCAATATCACCAGGACCCAGCCCTGCAGAGGTGGACCATGGCCGTTTCTGAGATGAGCTTTTCACATGGGCCCTCTCCTCCTGCTGCTACAGGGAGGCACTTTATTATTATTATTATTATTATTATTAATAATAATAATAATTATTAATTATTTTTTTCCTTAAAAGCCTGAAAAAGTAACTTAGCCATCTTCACCATCTTCACCTGTATTTAACTTCTCCATATTTTTTTCTCTCTGTATAGCTCTTATGTCAGTGTTACCTGGTGCACAGTCACCCTGTCTCCTCCAAAGTCTTTGGAAGGAAACTGACAACACCCTTAATAACATCCTGCAGCTGAGGATTTCAGCTCATTTTGCAAATATCAGCTAACTTTTAGATACTGTTCACCCCATGTTATCATCTTGGTTTGGGAAAAGGAACTGAGGGGCAAAGACAGGTTATCTGGCTGCTGGTGGAGAGGATATCTCCTGCAGAGCCAGGAGCAGAAATCATTTCCTGAATTTATAACCTAATCTCAAGTACTATTCCTGCTTGGGAATGGAAGGGAGGGTCACCAGTACGAGTAACACACACACACACACTCATGCACACACACAATTTGTCTGTCACAAAGTGTGTCTGAGTTTTATTCTTCTTGCCCAAGGGAATCTGCACCTCATGCAGACTTGTCCTCCCGTGGCTGGAGGTAGGTGTCCAACCAGTGTGGACTTGGCACGGGCCTCTTCATAGTGGGGACACGGGGTAGCAGATACCTCACCTCTCCTGCTGAGTGTTTCCTGGCTGCTCCAGACCTGGAACTGCAGAAGTGGAAGAAGATCTGCCTTTTTATTTTTTCTTGGTCAAGTATTTGAATTCTTCAGGCTCATGGATTGAGGGGGAAAAGTCCTCCCAGTGTAACTCCCTCTCTACTAGCTCCACCTGGAGGCTCCATAAAAATCTGATTTTTTTTCATGTATTTATTTACCCGTTTATTTAGTTTTTTGGATTCAAGGCTGCCTTGGTGTTGAAAAACACTACTGCCAAAAAGCTTAATGCCCAGTCTTCAGCATACCCAGGTCCCAAGACTAACTAGACAAGAGGAGCAGCCCTGGCCAGAGGGGTTGTGGAACAAGGAGTCACAACTGGCTGACACAACCTTCTGGGATAAGAGCATTTGCTCCAGAAGTCTGGTGTCACTCCAGGGATGTGCCATTTGAGCATCCCTGGAAAAGATGTTGTGTTGGAGGTTTGCTCTCATTACCAAAACAGCGTTGTTGCTTCTGTTCTGTGAACGGTGCAGGCGAGATCTCCTGAATCTTCATGCATAAAAATGATGTTGGTGAGAAGAGTACGTGCATCTAAACAAGCTCCAGAAGCTGTCTCTGCTTCTGTCTGACCCATGAAGCAGAGCTAGAAGCACTGTCTCCCATGCAGCTCAAAAATCCATGTTAAAATTGCTTTCCTCAACTCTATCCTGGCATAAATACCAGATTGCTTAATCACAAATTGTTTTTAGAGTAAAATCATATCAGGGACACATACACTGCCCTTCTCCAGAGCAGTCACTGATAATATCGAAGTGAGGAGGGCAGGGACCATGCCAGACCAGCTGAGAGCAGAAGCAGCCACTCCACGGTCCCCCTTTCTCCAAGGTTTTCCTGCTTAGGAACCACCTGCACAACCACCCGCAGCCTGTGGAGTTGTGCTTCTCACCAGGCAAAATGCTTAAGATGCATTGTGACTGACGGCCAGTGCCGATGGGGAGAGAGCACCAGAAAGAGGGGATAAAGAAGGACCCTCCTGTCAATAAGGAATGACAATTCTGAATTAGAAAATCATCCCAAAAGCTGGATGCTATGACGCACCCAGCCAGAGTAGCACCAGAGCGCTGTGTAACATACCCAGCGTGCTCCTAAGTCAGCTGCCAAATTTATTTTTTCTCCTCTAGCTGATAACGAATCCATGCTGGAAGCTCGTGCCCAACCCCGCTGCTCTTGAACTCTGAGTCTGCAAACAGCTGTGCGGTGGCAAGTCTGTTAGTTTAGGCTATTTTGGGAAACAACCTGCCCTTTTTTTAGTCATGAAGCACGTGAAAGGCACAATGGCAAAATTTGGATGCAGTAAAATCACCTCTTGAAATCGCCTAGACCCGCACTCCTTATCTTTTCCTGTCCTGTCGCAATGACACGGTGTAACCAGAAGCAGCACCCCTCTGGAGGCTCCCTGACCCCTGTTACAGCTTGAACTGCAAGCTGTCCTCCACTGACCTCCTGCACATCCTCCTGGGACTCAGGCTTCCAGCTGGGCTGCAAAGCTGGTGACCACTCTCCTCCTGCTGCAGCTTCCACTTCTTTACAAAGCTGGAGAGCAGCTACCAATCCAGAGATGTGCTCCCCTTCTGGGGCCCTCACCTGAGGTACAGGGAAATCAATAGAAGAAGCGTATGTCCCTGAGAGGACCACCTGCTGATCTAGAAAGTAGAAACTTGGAAGAATCTTACCTTTTACTTCCTACTAAGCTATTTTTCCTGGTTTTCACCCCAGTAGACCTATATATTTTCAATCACCTAATGTGTGCTGCCCTTCTTCATCCTTGTCCTGACGGACATCCCCATGTGCCTGGGGGATATGTGCATAACGTGGCTGTGCCCGGACGTGGCCTACGTTTATTTTGGAGTCAATTTTCCCTTTAATGTCAGAGATAAATTTAACTTTGCCTCTTGGACATTTCTTTTCAACTTAGATAAAACCTTTGAGAGTTTAAATTCTCTTCTACGCCCTCCTTGTTGCTGATCAAGCCTCATTCTTTCCCCACCTTACTGTGCTCTTTGCCTTTCTGGACCAAACAATCTACACAGCCAAAGAGGTGAGGTTTGGCCATCATCATGCGAAGGGAACACACGATGTGATCATGGACTAGATGCTGCATGTACCATTTGCCATGCTCCTCCGCAAAGCTGACGCTTCAAAACTGTCAGAATGTTTTTCAACTGAAGTGGGTATTTAACACAAAATAGTTATTTGCATTTCGAGCTGCAAATAGTTATATTTACAGAAGTTCCACTTTCCTTTCGTCTGAGCAGCAGTCATACTTTGGGATTTGCTATTTCAAATGTAAAATGTCTCTATTGAAGCAAACAAACCAAACAAAAACATGAGCAGCAAGGGGAAAAAATGTTGCTAATAAACTCTTTTCAGTAGAATTGTCCTAATTTTTGTAAAGTTAGGTACTTTGAGAGCATGCTGTGTCTGTTTTACTTGCCAGAGTTCTTTTGCCTTACCTTATGCAATGCGAGATTCAAATCACGTTGATTTACTGTGACATGATGCCTTATTTATAAGCCCAAAGTGTGAATCTTTACGGCAAGCATCAGCATAATGTTTAGATTTGTTTATATGAGATAGAGTTTCTAGCTTCACCTGCAGTCACTGTAAAAAATAGCAAGAGGAGAAAAACAACAATGCAAGAAAAACTGAAAATCAATTTTTTTGTTCACTGGGGAACAGCTTTATTTCTTCTCTCAAAGAATTCTTGCTGGGAATGGAAAACTGTCAAGAAAGCACACACGAAGATCAGCTTTGCAGAACTGTCTTGATAAGCTTTCAATAGCACGGAGGGAGGATTTGGGATCCGCAGGGTTTTCCAGGTTCTTCTCATGCCAAACATCCAGGGACTCCACGACAAAGCATGCCAGTCATGCAGAACAGCTTCCTCTCCTCCCTGGGAGCCTTTCTGCTGATGCATGAGCTCAGCCAGCAGCCCTGATGTTCTTAGCTGCTCTATCTAGAAACCTTCCAGGAGTGGGTTTTGCAATTCAAATCTTGATTTCCCCTGGGTTCGATTCTCAAGGAAGATTTATGCGTCCTCATCTTGGAGTTGCTGCTTGGAGCCCTAACTTTTGTTCTCTCGGGGAAGTAACTAAGCTAATAAAGTGGAAGTGAGATTCCTTGCTACCCAGGAACTCTGTGTTTACTGAAAGTACCCTCCTTGCTAACTGAAGAATGCCTTTTAACTTACCCACTTAGAGTTGCTTAGAAGATGGAGGGGGTGTCTAAGGCTCAGTGGCTTTCATAGACACATAGGTCAGAAGCCACCCAGCCCAAATTCCTGCTGAACGCAAGGCCAACCTGTACCTGTCTGCCCAAGGCTACATCCAAGCTTCCACAACACCTCTGGTTGCTCCAGTACTTGATCATCCTCAGACTTGATTAATCAGTTTCTGGTGTTCCAGCTTGAATCTGTTGCCTCTTGACCCTCCACTGCATGCTGCTGAGAGATCTGGCTCTGCTTTCTCTGCAACTTCTGTTTTAGTAGCTGTTGACAGTAACATCTCCTGAGCCTTTCCTTCTCCAGACTGAACAACCCCAGCCTCTTCTCATACATTATGTCCTCCAGCACATTACTACTCAAAAATATAATCCCAGAATAGGAATATTTCAATGAAAAGCAAGATGCAAGTTTCCTCTTGTACTAGAAAGCTGTAACGGCCTCTAGGCTAGAAGGAAAAGGGATGGCTACTACTTCTGGTTTCATCTGCATATTTTCATATGTCTGTTACTACAAGAGCAAAGCTGCCTGCAGAAACACTGCACTTCTTGTGGCTTTTGTCACTTTGCAGAAGAGATAGCTAACCATAGAGGGAGGCATCTCCCAGAAATCTAAAAACTAGAGAAAGTAGAGCGAATGCAAACAATATCCGCCACTCACTAGTTTGAGAGCTTTTAGGTAGTAGGCTGGTAGTTAAGCACGTGGTCAATAAGAATTAGTAAGATTTCTGAATTATTTCACAGAAGTATGGAAGAAACACAAACAGTGCTTAAAACTCATAATATGAGATCAATCAATTTAGGTAGCGTTAACTTGAGAGGGTATGACCAGATAGTCCATCAAGTACTAAGGTCAATTATGCATCTGTTCTGACACACCGAGCGTTGTAAGCATCACTTTACGTGATTATGTTTTCACCTGGAAAAGGCTGCTTTAAAACAACCAACCAAAAAAACACAACCTGGAAAGCCAGATCTTCCCTTTCTTTAAAAAAAAGTCTCCCCATATTGTAATAATTCTGTAGGTATGGCACAAAACACACTGCAAGATTTATCACCTCTTATTTATGATATCGAGGCACAGATCTGTACTTTTGCCTTTCACTATCCCATAGCCTTGTCAAGCAGAGTTGTGCGAAGTGCAGCTATCCCCTGTAACATTTACTGTAAAACACATTGCCTTAAAACAAGATGCATCATGGTAATTACTGGCATGAACACCTTTGGTCCCTTGGCTCACATTGAAATGAAATTTTTACTGACTGTGTGTGGAGCACCAGAAGGCACTCATCACATTGGCAGCTTTCCTTACTTCCCTAATTCCTGTAGGAGTTCCCAAATTGTCATGTAAAGAGATGTATGAAGTTTGCTTCTCATCTTTGCTCCATTTTCTAAAATGCTTGTTTTTCCCCCCCCCCCTTTCAACTGATTATGTTTAGTACTTCTTTGCAACATACTGTCATTTTATTTAACAACTACAGTGGTGTTACAAGAGCAACTTATTTTAAGGATTAGCTTACTGGTGTTTGCTGACTTATTTTATATTCTAATTAATAAATCCCCAAAGAAGCCACTTCTTTAGCTTAGAATATATAAAGGCTTTTAGGTCTGGTATTTTTTCCTTCCCTCTCTAAAATGGTTATTTCTTCAATCCTTTTTTTGGTTTGTTGTCCTTAACTGATGGAAATGAGATGAATCCAGCTGTGACAGACTCAAGATTTACTTTAGTACAAGACAGATATTGGAACAGGGCAGACAAAAACTTAACACCAACATTGTTTAAGCAAAAATCCCATTACCACGAGAGTTTGTACTCTGCAGCCATGGTGGGATGTACTTAGTGCTCAGAAAACAAGTAGAACACATAGCACATCTAAGAAATTCCTTGAGCAAACCTAGTCCAAGTCTTGTAATACATAAGGTGGGCTACTACACTAGATATAGACAAAACAGGAGTCTAGAAGAGTTGCAGAAACATTCACTTGTGATTGCAAAGGAATAATTACAGTTCAATATATTTGAAATAGCTTCCTGCAGTGAAGTGGTTGGAGGCTGCAGTAAGAATTCTCAAGCATATGTATTAACCTTTCTTGCCCTTAACCAAGCGAGGTTCTTGTCTCCTGGGACAAAAGGCTCTGATTGCCTTTGAAGCCACAACCAAATTAGTACTGAGCTACAGTACTAAAACTGCTTTGGAGCTGTAGTGCTGGAGTATAAATTTGCCTTCAGGCTTTCATGTCTGATGTTGATATACAGTAATTTTGCCTGGGAGAGACAAATGGAAGTGTGAGTTAACAAAGTTCTCATAACTAGCTTAAAAAATAAAATTTAATAACCTATTTTAGAAAGTTGTACTATTAAATTCTTCTACCTACACAATTAAAACATGCAAGTAAAGTCCAACAGACTACTCTTAGACATTATGTGATTAAGCATCTTTTAATATTTTTGACAAACATTGTAAGCATGACCAGAGTGAACAGTATATATTTGGAGTATGCCCAGTGATAGACTTGTCACTGAACTACCAGTTCAAGGAAACCTATTGGCATTTTAATTTCCTTCCCAGTTGAGCCATAGGATGCTGAAGTGATGATAGACCAGGATATGTTCCAATAGTGCCAAATTCTAATCAAAACTGAAGTTGTGCGTTACTAGCCAAGGCAGAGGCAAACAATTACTCAATTATTTTATCATACACAGAAAGCAACTAGTATTGAACAAAGTTTGGTCAACAAACTAGTTTCACTTACTTAATAATCTTTTTCGCTAATAACTCAATAGGCACAACAGTACCAGTGAGCATATGAACTTTAAAATGCACAATTGCCACAGACAGTTGACTTGAATACAGTAATAGTGTTGGTAGCAGACTTAGAGACGACTTTTAGATTCTGACATTGTCAAGTGATCTTGTATTTCTGGATCACCTAGTCATGCACTAGAGAGGAATTCCACAGCAGTCTCCTTCTCTTCAGTTAACTCCTTAGCAGTCAGATCCATCTTCTCACGAGAAAAATCGTTAATAGGAAGACCTTCAACAAACTTCCAGGTCTTGTCCTGTTTGGGGAAAAAGAAAAGCCCTCCACGTGAGAACAAGCTTCACTCAGTGTGCACAAAGGAAACTTTACAGTCTACGAACTACAGAGAACTAAATGTCACCTTTGAAGAGAATTTTCAAATTGGCTAATTTAAAACTAGCTTGCTCTTAATGATGTACAACACTGAGTTTGTACCTTAGTAAAGGTGGTAAGCATTGTTCACAGCTAAATGAAAAATCGTATTTTCCTGCTGTTGGATAAAGATCTGAACTTGTAAAAGAACCGAGTAAGACCGCTTTTTCAAACATGATCTATGCAGTCAGAAAAAGTTTACAACAAGTAGAAGTGAATTTTGTTTTCAAAGAAAACTTCCAGAAGTAGCTAGTCATGTCAGATTGCTTTGCTGTACTTATTTGACAACTACTTCCAAAACAGTGAACAACAGTCCTCTCTGTGACAGACTGCTAAAACCCTCAAGTCCCAGCCACTGCAGTTCCATACCAAAAGCACTGCTGTTAAAGAAGCTCCTGTGACAACTTAGCTAGGACTTGCAGAAAACACTTAGATGTAAATACAGACGAGTTACCTTGATCACAACAGGGAATGAGTATAGCAAGTCTTCAGGAACACCGTAAGAATTGCCATCAGAAATGACTCCCATGGAAACAAATTCCCCCTGAAAGAGAGAACAAAGATAATTTTCTCACTGCTAAAAGTAAGCAAAATTTTAACTTCCAATATATTGCACCTCCTGACACAGACTAGAAGAGAGTTTGATTATTCCCCTTCTCAACACACATAGATGCCTGAGTTCAAAGACACTGGCATGTAATCAAAGCATCAGGCAAACAAGGACTTACTCAAGAGTTACATCTTACCGCTGGAGTGCCAAACCAGATGTCCCTCACATGATCACAGATAGCTTTGGCAGCTGACATTGCACTGGACAGCTTCCTAGCCTTTATAACAGCTGCTCCACGTTGCTGAACAGTCTGCAATTAAGAAAATAAATAAATTATAAGCAGCAAAATCACGGTTTGGTCTAACTGTTGCTAGTGAATGCCATACGGAAAATCCGCCTTCCAAGCGTGATTTAATTTCATCAGTCAAGATGCTCTTCTATCAGTAAACGAACATGGCATACAAAGCAGAAATACTATTAGAGTTTTGCTAAGACAAGAACACGATGGAATATTTTAAAGGCTTGCTCACTTCTTTATACCTGCTTTACTGTTAGCAGCCCACTAACTTCTCTTACTAACCAGATCTTTCAAGCTTTTACCACCAAGAGACTTCAAGCATGTCAATAGTAACAGACTTCTTAGAGCCTCATTGGGAATTTGGGTTTTTAGCTGAATGCCAACATGAACTTTTGATGGTCTCAATCCTATGGTACTTAATGCATAAAATTCACATAGTCCCTGAAGATTCCTTCAGCCCCTCCTTATCTTAGCCAAACTATACGAGCACAGATCAGCATTACAATGTACCTAGAATGCAAAACCAGTATCTTGCTGCACTTTGCATGGCCAAGACAGGATCAAGGACATGTCAATGAGAAACTCCTGTAACAGGTTTCTGCTTACACACTGGCTCATGAACCTTGGTTGCTATTATACAATCATTTTTTCTTTATCAGCAAGCATGGAGTAGAATAAGTTGTATCCAAATCAAGATAGGACAGAGCACAGTCATGTGTCAAAACACACCCCAAGCCCCATACTAAATGTGTCTTGGCTAAGAAGTAGAATTTGGCTGTCAACATACCAGTAACACTGCAATACCAACCAATGGACATCTGCTTGGAGTCATGTTGAAAGGTTTTAGTAATTCTCTTCCACTTTATATTGCAGTTAGGTAGGCTGTTCTCTGTCTATTACTACCATTATTTTGTTTTAATACCTTCACTTATTACTAACCCACATTAAAAGACTTGCATGTTTTCCTTTTTTTTTTTCCTTCAGATTTTTGAGAAATGTTGATGATGAGGCCATAGATTATGATTTGCGGGAGGGGGGAACGGGGTGCACCACACACACAGCAGGGAGGGCTGCTAGGCTTTTTGGTGGCTGGGTGGGAAGCAGCCTGCTTCATCCACAAAGCCACTACAGTGAGCTGCCAATAGTGCTTGTGTGTCAGATGAGTTGCGCCTAAGTTATGACCAAATTTTTTTTTTTTGTTGAATCATTTGAGCAACCTAAGTGGATTTTTCTATCGGTGTTTACACAAGTTTCATAACGGCTTGAATTTTCAAGAGCAAATAACTGATTAAGACAAGCTATCTGAAGATGATTTACTCTAGATAAATGGATGTTCTGACACAGGAAGAGCTTGGTGGACTAAGTTAGGTATATAGTTTACAGTTTTGTGTGAAGTTAGGAGAAAGCAGAAGCACAGAAGGTTCTTTTTAAAAAAAAAGAAAAATCAAGATCTTACCAGGATAAAGTCTCCCTTCAGCCAGCTGTCATCTTTTATCGCTTCATAAACTCCAACTTCCTTCCCTTTCACATTTACCTTCGCATGGTTAACATCTGGATATTGAGTGGAGGAGTGGTTGCCCCAGATGATGACATTCTTCACATCATTAGAAGTCACACCAAGTTTGAGAGCAATCTAATTGGAAATTAAAGACATCCACTGTATTAACTTAAACTTCTCAATTCACAAACTTCTTTGAAAGTGCTGCTGTTTGTATTTAGCAGACACAACAGAAAGCATTCTACTTTGAAAAGGTTCTTTTTACCTGAGATTTAGCTCTGTTGTGATCCAAACGAGTCAAGCAACTGAAGTTCTCCTTTGGTATTGATGGGGCTGACTTTGATGCAATCAGGCAGTTGGTATTTGCTGGATTCCCAACTACCACAACCTTGATGAAGCATCAAAAAATATACTTAGTCAGAAATACTGTTTTTGCAAAACAACTCCTTCAAGTGAAATACAAAAACACTGTATATAGGGAATGGCTTTGCCTTTGACACAACAATCTCTTGGTTGTGTCCAACATGATTGTTTTATAAGTGTTGTTCATAGTCACTGAGTCTTCTGTATGCGCACAGAAAAAAATTCTAGCTAGGTATTTCCTTTACAGTTCGACAAATGTGAAAGAACAAGACTTCCAGAGAGATCTGCACATTGACCCACAGCCTGAATTCAAATTCCATGCTACTGGATGCATGAAAGCCACGATATATAGATACTAGTCAGTCAACAGGAAATTCACTATCACCTTAAAAACTGTTCCTAGACTGGCTGTCACTGCTTTATATAATTGCTTTATAATTAGAACAGTTGCTTATCTCAATGTTCATAGGCAGAAGTAAAATATTGCCTGAACTTAGATTGATTTATTACAATGGGAAAACCAATTTTTATGCACCCTTCATCTACTAATATGCCTCAAATGATTAACGTCTAGCTCCATATAATCTCAATCACACAAGCTAATCCACAAACCTTCCTTTGTATTTCCCCCTTTTGAAAATAAGTTCAGTAAATTTTCCATTACTCTGCAATAGTTATATTGATAGTTTTTATTCCAACTGTATAAAGCAGCAAACAAGTCTTTAGAAGCAGTAGGAAGTCCATCAGCAGAGGAAGTAGACATTAAAAAGTCAGTTACAAAGCACAGTTGGAGTTTGGGTCCGAGATTAAGAGCAGTAGGAGAGCAGCCACATGATCCCATTAACTGTGCTGAAGCGATCTGAGAGAGAACAATTAAAAGCTTCCAATGTTCCAAAGACCAAGTCACAAACAACTAAAATAAAGCCAATTTTTTGTGCAACTGTAATTCCATATTGACACTGAAGTTAAGGGTCATTATGTTAAAGCCACAGATGGATACAAAGTAGGCAGCTGCATGCGGATAATACAGTTCTCCCAGAGAAGAGAGGACAAGCAGAATACTTTTTTAAAATATAGGCTTTTATTTATTAATTTAAGAATTGCTGGTAACCACTCCAGAGTATGTGTGGAATATAGCGATACATTCTAAGACTTACCTTTTCCACTGAATGAATTAAGAACTAAGTCATCTACCTATTTAACATACCATATCTCAAACCTTGACTGTGGTATATTCTCCACGGCTTAAGAAAAGGAATGCCTTCACTGAATAGGCTCCACCTTGCACAGTATCATTTTACAATGTATTTAGATCTCTAAATAACTCACTAAAGAGTTAATTTTTAAAATTCAGTTTCTGTATTTACCTTGACAGTCTTTTTGGCATACTTGTCCAAAGCTGCACCCTGAGACTTGAAAATTTTCACATTTGCTTTGAGTAAATCCTTCCTCTCCATGCCTTCTCTCCTCGGCATGGAGCCAACCAAAATTGCTATGTCAAGGTCTTTGAATGCAACTTCCTCTTTGTCTGTTGGAATGACCTCTAAAAAAGGAAAGGGGAAAACAAAAATCTGAGTAAGATAAATACTTATGGCAAAGCATTAATTGGATTATTCCTCAGTTCATAAATAATATTTAATGCAATCTGAAAACAGCAGCACCTTTCCTTTCCAAAAATACAAATACAGTAATTTGGCCTTAAAGCCAAAGATTAAATACATACTAGTCAACAGTTTCTATATACAAATATTTAAAACTATAAATTCTAAGTACAGGAGAAAGATGTATGTCAAAATATACCTTTTGTTTCTCTCTAAATACATACGTGTATACATATTTATAAATACATATGCATACACGCATACATATATATGTTGCTCTTCACTGTTGCCAAAATAATTAATTTACAATGTAAAGTACCAAGTACCAACATAAATGAGGTTTTCCTTTACCTTTAACAACAATTCAAACTGAAGAAGGTTTGATTTGTACAAGAGCTGGAAGGTACGTGTTCTTCAACTAAGTACTGCAATAATTACTGTAGCTTCTACTGGCTCCCTCTCTTCTGCTTGTTTAGAACAGATGAACTTAACTTGCTTATGTGACTTGAGGAGCAATTTCTCAGTTTGTCTCTTTATGAAGAAGGTATTTCTAAAGAAAAGCTTTTTCATTTGGTAGAAGCATGTAGCCATAGCCAAAGATTCAAAGTTATTTCACCTTTAGGCCAGAATGCAATGTATATGTATATGTAGAGGTTAGTGATGATTTTTTGTACATGCTAACTACCAAGGTTTAGATTATGTACACCAAAACTCAGATATCTACTTAGTCAATTGATGTACTTCATGACACTCTTTCTAGCACGTTGCCTAAGTCAAATGAATTTAACTTCCACAAAATATAAAACCAAGAAAAGGATCGTCCAAATATTTCTTCTGGTTATCACCATTTAAAGAAACTTATAAATCCAGTAGCTATGTTAGAACATCTTGTTAAGTATACGAAAACATAAGAAAAACTTGTTTTGTCCACCTCTCAGCAGTGGCAGGGCACAGTCTTGCAGCTCCATCACTACACCTTCCAGAACAGTCATCATGGGGGTGATATCCAGCAGCACAAGCACAAGCGGCTGTAAAAGAACAATTGAATGTGAATTGGTCAGTCACCTGCTTTGAAGATTAAGTTTCTAGCAGATAACAGGACAAATTATCTAGTGCAAGGGGTATCAACTTCAAATCCATTTACACAAGCTGTAAAACTTCTCCACAAACAACTACATAAGCTTGCCTAACAGAGCAGGACTCATTTTTCCTAAAGAATAAAGTGCTAGCATATTGGTAAAATTGAGTGCCTACAAAAAATAAAAAAAAGCCTCTTACAGCTCTGTAGAACTCGGCAGTTTTGATACTATTCATTAGTGCACAGCAGAGAGGAGTGAAAATTCAGTTGACATTTACCTGTTCTTTGCCAAAGACATCTCCCTTGGCAATACTGTAGAGCAGCGAGTAAGCAATCTGCCCAGCGGCTCCAGTCACCAGGACTCTGATAGGTTCACCCTGGAAGAAAGTTGGGAAGACTTATCCACAGCCACACAGTGCAGGCTCACACCACCTCAGAGCAGTAAAAATTAAGTTACTACAGAAATAAGGTTATTTAACCTGGATGATATCATGTGCCTAAATGTGGATCAAGGCCAGCTCCTGGGATCACGCTGGAACCACCAGCAACTTCTCTACCTGCCTTTACAGAAACAAACCACGCTTTCAAAAATATCCCCAACAAGAAACACTCCTGGAAAAGCTCCTAAAACGCCAGGAATGACAGTCTGAAAAACTCTGTATGCCTTTTAACAGTGCTATTTTTTTTTAGCATAAGGTGTTTGCAACACGTACCCACTCATTAGACTACCCGCTTACACTTTAACCTCACTGAGACATTTCATAAGTTGTTGCACTTTGCCAGTTTTCAGATTCTTACAATACTGACGGTTGATTTTATTAAGCATTTTGAATGCTTACTTGCAACCAAAAACTTGCTGAATGCCATAAGCCAAGGGATCTGTTGGACTTATAACTAATGCCTCTCTAAACTGTTACACAGCAATTTAACAAATCCACAGACAAAAGCTACATTATGGACAAATAAAGACATTAATAACCCTGATATAACTGTCCATTATCAAAGTAACCAAAAACTCCAAAAAGACTGGGAGAACACTGTGCCAACATGCTGCTATATTGTAACTAAGAACAACAACAAACAACAACCAGAAGGCTTACTCAGCAGCAAAAGTCCATTTTGTTAATCAGAACCAGAACACTGGGAACTCCAGAGGCTAGTTAATACTGAAAAGGCAAAACCTGCCAAAGGCTGTTGTTCATAATCTGATATTCTTTAAGCCTGCTTTTTGCATCTCCCTTTTTCCCTATAGGCATTATGGCTGCGGTAGACTATGCTAAGACAGGAACAAGCAGACTCTGACCAGCCTGCTGGAATTACACACTCAATTTTTTTCAGATAATTAAAAGATGATTGTTCAAGTTACAGACAAATCACTTTACACATTTAATTATGTCTGAAGCGATTTAGTTGCATACTGGGTTACATTACAAAGTACAGCTTGCAGACTACAGGCAGTTGTTTCGCTTAGCACTAGAGAAGCTGCAGCTAAAATACCGAATCCAGTTTGGGGGCTCTGAATTTTAGAGGAATGTCGAAAACCAGGAAGGGTCCAGACAAGCATGACTTGGATGGCTGGAGCCCAGCTCTCACGTGCTGTAAGATGACGCTGAGGAAGCTGCACGTAGTCTGGAAAGGTAGAGGACACAGGGTGCTCCAACAGCAGCCTAGCATTGCTTCGAGGAGGGCTACAAAAATAACACTGCCAAATGCTTCTTGGTAATGGCAGATGGCAGAAAAGGAGGCTACAAATTGCAGCTTGGAAGGTTCAGCGTGGACATTACGAGAAAAATTCTTGGCTAAGGGGGTACTGCTGCACTGGAACAAGGTACCCAGAGAGTTTGTGCAAACTTCACCCTTGGTGGCTTTCAAGATTCAGATGAAAAAGCCATGCAATGCCCAATTTAGCAGCAGTAAAAAAGATTTGCTGTCGGGCTGCCGTGGACAACCTCAGAGCAAGACAGAGGTCAGACTGGATGACCTCTAGACATCCTTCCCAACAACATTCCTGCTATGAATATTTATAGGGAGATAATTTAGGGATTTGAGTATATACTCCCTGCAGTAGTTACCAGCCAAGCACAGCTGCATCAAGCTAGCATTAGATAACCACAAAAATGAGGCCACCCAGCAGCCATCCCATTCTACCCCATAATAGATAAAATGAGAGCAGAAGTGATGAAGTTACTACTCCTGAACACACAGATGTAGAACTCAATGTGACTTCACCTTTGTTTTGCATTACACTCTTCAAATATTTAGTTAAATAGCTGCCAGCTAAGGTGTTGAACTGCATTATTTTCTTTCGAGCCTGTCCTACTGGGAGTCTCAGACCTCACCAAAATGATGTGAAGAGAGAGGAAGAAAGCTGAAAATCAATTCTTCCCATTTTAAAATCTCAAAATTAGTTTCAGTGCACTGTTCTAGAGTAGGGAAGTTATACCC
Source organism: Anser brachyrhynchus (assembly GCF_964034855.1). Lineage (NCBI taxonomy): Eukaryota > Metazoa > Chordata > Aves > Anseriformes > Anatidae > Anser > Anser brachyrhynchus. The sequence goes on from NC_137696.1 coordinate 16,296,135, forward strand.
TACAAATGTACTATAATGTCTGAATGATGATGGGCAGCACAGACTAAGCAGGTTTAGCTGCCAACATTTCCAGGTGTTTTTAAGGAGACCCTACATTTTATTTAAGCAAATGGAACAATGAACGCCGTTTTAAGGCAGCTAATCATATATCAGTTTAGAAAGTAAGTACTGGAAAAATTACTGCGTTGCAAGAACTTGGCCTGGTAAAATCCTGTCTCAGTAGCATATAAAAACAGATCCTGTGTTACACGTTCTACGCCAGAACTCAGGGCGAAAACTGCCAAACGCATTTTCTTGGTGTTACATGGTAACTTAAATCAACATTGAATTTGACATGAGAATTTCTGCCGAAATAGAAGACTAAGAAGTTAGGCTCTTTCTCCTTCACAAACTGTGAGCCAATCTACGCTGGTGTCACAGAAGGTGAACAAATTCAACAAAATTTTTTTCCACTATATGCTTTCCACTTTATATGTTATTGGGATTTAAACATTAAAAATTTTAATAAATCTACTAACATTATGGTGCATATTTAGCACAGCAACAGAACAAGAAGATAAAAATGCCAGAGGTAGGTCTATTTTTTCCTGGGACAGACTTAGCATTTAGCCTTGTTAAAAAACCCTCAGTCTGACGCAGATCCACCCTCTCAAAAAATAATGCTTGTTACCATCCTTCCTGTTGTCCTCCCTCTATTTTGGGCTGGAAGAAATGCGACAGCTAACAAAGTGAGGAGTTCTTCCTATTTAGTTTTTTCTCTCCAAGCCCTCAGTATGTTGGATTAACAAGGTTAAGTATGTTGGATTAATAAGAGTTAACTCTTCCTAGAAAACTTAATGTCACATCACATCTAAGAACTGGTAGCACTGAGCATCTGAGGCTACTTTTGGAGTAGGGAGCTTAGAGAAGAATGCAGCTCTCGAGCTGACAGCTTCTCTGCATGGCAGTTGTAGGTGCCACACATTTGTGTTCAGGCACTTTAATCCGTGACTTGGCTCCTGCGCTGGCCTCCAACAAGAATACTTTCATGCGTTGGTAACTGCAGAGGTGACCTTTATTCACCCTCAGGTAGACATGAGCTAGAGAAAAAAAATATAACAAATCTAACTGAGCTATTTAATTCCAAAGTTTTTTCCACTCTGCGTAAATCAGATATGTAATTTAAGAGTTTTAAGAAACAGAAAGAGAACAATCATAAGAAGGAAGCAAAAAAGTGTAAATATTGCAACCCTAGATATGTTTGTCCTAATGTTCTAGTTCAACAATCATGTAGGATCCCCCCGCCTCCAAATCATCACAGATAAAAGTGAAGATTCTGTTACCAAATGATGAAACTGTGGGTTTAACACCTCTCCCAATCCAACTTTGGCTTAAGAACTCTATGCCTAAATTATCTTTGTGATTACTGCTGACCTAATATAATGACCTGTGATATCAGCAGACTTAAAATATCAGTGCCATACATGACAATAGCACTACAGTGCAAAACAGATCAGCAGGTTACAAAGTTTGGTTAAAGAGCAATATTAAATAGCCTGCTATATACCAGGTGTGGAAAGGAGAAAAATCTACGGCCTGTTTACACTACTCATGGACTTTGCATTACTAATTGCAATTACTAAAGAACTGAATAAGCATTATTGCTGCTGAAGTTTACTTTCTGTAACACGCCATCAGCTTTGCATTATTCCTGACCGTCAATGCCAACGAAGCTATCCCACCTTGCTGACAAGAATGCTTCAAGCGTACCAGTGAGCTTAACTAACCGCACTGCCTTGGAAACCTGGGGCCTCCCTTTGTGCCCCCAATGCAGCAGGGAAGCACTCACAATAAATCTGTCTGGAAATGCGGCAGAAGGAATCAAGACAGCCGTGTACTTTAGTAACCCAGCAGCGCTGTGGTTCACAGACAGAGTTCCAAAGGAATTCTTTCCTTCCCAAGTGACCTTCAGGAAGGTGCCCTTAAAAATTTTTTCCGTTTCATTTAGCTAACAGCGGTTGCATCAATAGACAGAAGATTTTGTTTCAGAGGTTTGAAGCCTTTGCCCAACAGCAGAAGAATACCTAGAATATTGAAAGAAAGAATGAAAAGAGCAATACTCTGAAGAGTCTGAGCACCAAAGGAACATCTTCAACTAGGAGATCCTTTGGAGACCAACAACCTCATGGCAGCCAGCATTTTGAAAGCTCAAGTGCAAAACAGAACATTTTGACTTGAGGTCACTCCTGACAACAGATATATTGAATAATAATAATAATAATAAAAAAAAGTAGAACAGACAAAGTTTACAGGCTTATGTAATCTTAGGATATAACTGGAAAAAAAAGGCAAGTTTCAGGTCACGCAGACATCTTTTTTGTAGATAAGTACTAAAATTAAACGTTTGAACGAGAAGGTATAATGGCTAGGTGAAAAAGCGAAAAGAAATACTTTCAAGATTATAAAGGAAAGCAAGGTCTCTGTACAAGATGCATGCACACGTGTGCGTGTACATACAAACCCAAGCACTCCCGTTCATCCATGCACCCTCAGTGCAGAGCTGGAGAAGCTCCTTGACAACTTGCAGAGCCTAGCAAACCCCCTGGACCTCTGACAGCACGCAGGGCCGAGACCCGAGATGCGAACACCTCGCCGGCATTTCTCCTTGACAAGACAACCGCAGCGGCCCCTTGGACGCCCCACAAAACCGGCAAACGCTCACAGGCTTTGGAAGCGAACGCGGGGCCCAAGCCGAGGCGAGGGCTTTGGGGAAGCTCCGGGGACCCGCCGGGTGCCATTCCGCGACCACCTCCGCCTGAAGGAGCGAGCCAACGGCCCGCCAACGGCCCGCCAACGGCCCGCCAACGGCCCGCCAACGGCCCGCCAACGGCCCGCCAACGGCCCCCCAACGGCCCCCCAACGGCACCGACCATGGCTGGGAGCGGCGGGCCCGTCAACCTCGAGGTCACCTCTACGGCGCGACTGCGACCGCCAGCAGCGCCGCGCTGAGTTACAGAGGCAAGGGGCGGGGCGCGCCGCCCCGCGCAGCCGCCCGGGGAATGTAGTCTCGCGTCCCGCCGCCTTCCGCGGGTGGCTGCTAAGGAGGAACTACAACTCCCAGCGTGCCTCGGGGCACGCTCGCCAGGCCCCCCGACGCTATTGGCCCACCGGGCCCGTTCATTGAGCGGACGCAGCTCGGGGGCAGCAGGCGGCGACTGCGCATGCGCGCCGGAGAGAAGGGGGACGGGGGCTACGGCAGCGCGGAGATTTGCGCATGCGCCAGGCTTGGGGGTGGGGCGCGAGGTATGCCGGGAAATCCCCGGCCTGGAAGGAGGGGGGACGAGGTCACCGCGCGTGCGCAGGCGGCGGGGCTTCGGTGGTTGCTAGGTGACGGGCGCGCGCGCGAGAGACCCCGGGGCTGCCCTCCCCCCCAGTCACCTCAGAACCTCCCCCCCCCCTTCCCTCACAGCCGGGGCCCCGTCACCGGGCTGCGGGCAGTTAAAATAATAAAACCATAAAACAATCGGCGTGGTCGTGCTTTGTTTGGGGAGGGGGAGAGGATCCAGCCTTCTGTCCGTGCCCGCAGCCGGGCCGGCGGTGGCACAATTGATGTTCTCGTCCCCGGGTCCCCACAGGGCTCCTCAGAGGACAAATCCCATAATTCAGCCCAGGCTCGCTCGTCCCAACGCTTTGCGGCAGGATTATGTGTTAATCCTATTCCAGGCTTCGTAGGTGATTTGGTTTTTAATACTCCAGGCAGCGCGCAGGCTGACATCCGTCAGTTTCCCCTCAGGGAGCAGTAAATTGCTCCTCCAGGGCAGCGGGTGTAAAATGGAAATGTTTGTGCTAGTCGTGCAAAGTGTGCTCATTTTTAGCAAGTCTCATCGCTAATTGTCCTTATGCCACAATTCCAGGCTTCCTGTGGCTTGGCCGAGACTTTAGCTGAACCTCTGGCAGCTTCTGACGTACAGAAAACTGCGGTGTCAGAGTTGGAAAGGTATAGTTGTGCTCAGTTTTATTTTAAATACCAAACTCCTCAACACTGTACTGACTTGTACCCGTTATTAACCGTACGCTTTTACCATGAATGAAGTTTATACCCAAGTTCTGTGCTGGGGGTGAATTTCAAAGCTAAATAGCTGCAAGCAAAGCTGGGCTCTGGCTTGCTGTGAAACCCAGAGAAGCCTGTTATGTAGAAGGGCCCCTAGTTTCAAAACGTATTCCCAGAGCTTCCTAAGATGCTTTACACTAGTGGCTCTAGTATTTTTTTGCACCCAGACATTGTACAGACTTAATTATTGCTATTTAAGATTATTTAAGATGTAAATTTACATAAAAGCTGGTGTGGACCCACATAAGGTAATTTCCACTTGCTATAATGAGTTCATTTTAAGTTGATTCCTTATCAATTTTCAGCTAAATCAATGTAAGCATGCTGTAAACTGATTTGCTTGTCAATGTGGCAGATTATATTGGTTTAATGGATTTCAGTTAAGCTAATTAAAATTTATTCTGTAGGTAAGGATCTGTTTTCATTCTCTGTCCTCTTCTGTCCAAGCTTGTGCTCCTTGGCTTATTTGTTAATAAAGGTAACATACGTAGTGTTGAAACTGATTTGTCAGAGATGTGTATATCAGTTTATTTTAAATCTGTTCCTTTTATAATTAGTCCCAGATAGTGCAGTCTTAAGCCAATTTAACTCTGTCTTTTGTGCTGACTTAACTGAAGATATGTTAAAGTTTTGCCTTTTGTGAATGTGGTGTAATTTTCCTAGTTAGCAAAATATAACAATTCTGCAATTTCCTTTTTTCTTGGCTTAAATTTGTTTTATATTTGCTAGGCTTTTATGTCTTCCAAGCAAAACATAACTGCACTAATCTAAACAAGAGGAATGCGAGATGCTTCCTTCTTCTCCATCTGTTTTTTACACCTTTTTTTTCCTGATATTTATTAATTTTTAAAATCCTCTGCTTCTGGATATAAACCTTTCTGGCGTTCTTGCCAGGAAATGTTGGTTCTTGGTCACGTTCCTATTGCATTTAGCTCATGTCATCAACTTCAGATTGTCGTCACTGCAGGAATCTATGAACATACAGTGTTTGAGTTTCTGCATCCCATTCTTCCAAATCCGTGTGCTCTTTATCTTCAAGAGCTGTGATGTATTTGATTTCTTTTTGTTGATTTATTAGTCTTAACACCTTTTCAATGTTTCCGATATTTTCACTGAAAATTTAACACCATTTTTCCCGATCAATTTTGTTACAGTATTCAGATTTCCTCCAATTTGTTACTGTCTCTTAGTTCTCTTGCCACTGTTTCATCTTCTATTTTTTGAGATGGTGAGATGTTCATGTAATTCTTTAAAAATTCTTTAATGCGTCCCCCATATTTTATTAATGTATATCTCTTAAGTAGCGCTTGCAGACAAAGAGCTGTGTAAATGCAAAAAATTAAGTGCAAAAGAAGTAATGGAACTTCAGCATGCGCACAGATTGGACTCTAAGATGATTCTTGAAATATATTTTACAGTTTTTTCACTCAGTAGAATTGAATTATGTGGAAATTGGTGTAATTAAACAATGCAATTAATACTCAAGATGTTTCGATCTCCATCTTGTGAGGATTAAGTATTATTTCTCAACGTGACTATTAGTTTTGAAGGATACTCTTCCAGAATTCTATGTTTTATTTATATAAGTACACATATATATATTTCAATATTTTAAAATAAATTATTCTCTGTTAACAGGCGGCTGTGTTCTTTATATTTTGGATCAGATTTTCTTTTTCTTCATTGCCATCTATAGAAATTATTGAATTATTTTGGGTAAGTTTTTACATTCATTTCCAATAATTTGTGAAGTTATCTATTTATTTTCTCCATTTAGAATACAGTTATTCTTTTACCTAATGCACTTGCTTACAGTTTTTATACAAAAATGTGTCTCAGGTAGCTAAACCTATGTGATATAAGTAATTCCTGAATTGTTTAAGACTAAGTAAAAAAAAAACAAAACTATATAATTGCTGCTTTCAATCCTAGAAATAATAGTAGAATTTGAACAATTTTGGAAGCCTACTCTCCATTATGATCCAAGGGAATAGTAAAGGATTTTTCAGAAATAAAGTGTTAAAAAAATAGTGAAAGGAGATTAAGAGGATCAAAACCTGTTTTTTTAAAATTATGAGAAATCTGTAAGTTTTTAAAAAAGATAAACATGTAGATATAAGCAAGAACAATAAAGATCTTAGCTTAGAAAATGAAAATAGATATGTTGCATAAGGAACTGATGTTTTTGTACAAGATTTTTTTTTTATTCCCAACTCGAATGTCCAATTCTTCCTTTTTCACTGTTCATTTCTAACCTTCAGTTATGTGATACTGTACAGGTATTAAATGGTGTGAAAAAAGTCAAGTATCTAGACATTCTTCTAATAACCCTGACTTTATTTTATATATTTTTGCTGTGGTTCAGAAAACTTTCTTAAGAAGTTTTACTTTCTATCTATGGAACCAGTTTGTTTCATCCTGTAGCTTCATTTTTACTTAATAGTTTGGGTGTGCTTTTACGTAATTAGAGGTAATCGAACATTCATTAAGTTATTTATAAAGCTTCCAGTATGTTTTCAGTAGGTGGATAGGATGCCATGTAACATTCTGTACTCATGTGCGTAGTGTGAAGAAACAAATGACGTATAACGCACTTGTAACGTCTATTAGTAATATTTATGAGCTATTCATGAGTTAAATCTTAACACAAATTATGACCAGAATGTTCTTTTTTGTTGCTTATTTTTGTGTACACCACCAGTACAAACACCTGCTACACATTTGACAAATAGTCTTCTTGGTTTCACTCCTTTCACGTAGCAGAAATTTGTATTTTTCTTGATTATGCAGAGACTATGTATCAGCAGCACAGATTTTCTGCTCACTAAGGCTGACATGTGGAGGTTGACTGTGCTTTGTAACTTGGGTGAATTAGGTACTTCGTCCCATAGTAAGTGAGCTGTGGTGGTAGAGGTTTTTGCAAACCATCAGGAGATGGGAAATGGAAGGAAGGGAAGAGTAAGAGCATCCTTTGCAAGCAGGAGAATGGCATGAGTATGGCAGAAGTCGCTTTTCTGTATTTGTGGTCTGGCTCTCTCTGTCAAGCAGTTTTCCAGAGCACAGAAGCTAACTGTACATTAGTGACAAAAACTGCAAATCCATAATCAGGACATCATGGATTCTATTAGCTATTTGAAATGCTTGCAGTAAAGAGCATCTATTTTTTTTCTGTACAGATTTATGAGCATAATAAAGCAACTTCATTTGGAAATGTGATTTCCCATTTAAAATCTATTGAGAAGAATGTCAGATTAGGGATTCACATTAAAAAAAAAAAAAAAGCCACTTAGGCATTTATCACAATAAGTGGTACATTTCTTTGTGTCATTTTGTTTTTTGAGTGTTATGAAATTGTTGTGTTTATGTAGTGGGTTTCCAAGGCATATCCATAGCATCGACGTTTTTGAGACATTTGAATGAAGATTATTAAACCGGCTTGTTTTAATACATTGCTGTTCAGTAAAACTAACAGGTTAACATGCTACCTGAAAGCATATGAGTAATTGTAAATCTGTTGCTGTTGTTTTTATATAAACATTGAAAAACTATTGCTATTATACAAAAGTTTTTTCATTCCCTTTCCTCTAGTTTTATAAAACATAGTAAAACTGTTGATGTGTTTTAAATCCAATCAGAAGAGTAGGTTGGTTTTCCATGGAATAAATTATCTGAGTGACAACTGAAGTTGTGCAAAATCAAGCACAATACTCTTAAATTAATTTATTACAACAGTTTTAAAAACAAACAAACAAACAAAAAAACCCCACATTAAACCTCGACATTAAGCTGGTGTCCATGTAGTTTTTTTTCAAACAACATAAACATTTAATCAAGTGGTAAAACAGGTTCTACTGAAAATCAGTGCTTAATTTTTCTCATAGTGATTTTCTTTGGCATTTGTTCATGATAACCTGATAATCAAAGAATAACTTTTGATACGAAAAGTTACCAGCCATAATGGTTACTTCACATTTTTTAGACTCAGTGCAGGTGGGTGAGTCCATTGGCTTTGTTTATCCATCCTGTCCAAATGACTGATGGATGCTCTTCTATGTTGAACTGTTCTCATTATTTCCGTGAATTATGAACACAGTGTTTATTTAAAATATTTCAGCTTGTTACACAATATCCCTTTGTATTTGTTTCTGTATTTGCACAGAATTAAGTTATTAATAGCTATCATTATGCAGATTGAATTTCTCTCTTTTAAGAATTATTTTAAGTAAAATATCAAAAGAAGTATCCAGGAAGGGAGAATGATGGCTTATGCTATTGACTCTTAAAAGTTAATTTTTTAAAAAAATCAAACCTTTACATAAGGGAAATACCAATAGATGTTACCATAGTTAATATTTTTATCTTAATGATATTTTTTCTGGGTAAAACATAACTTTTAAAACAAGAGTTGATCAGTAAGAAGTGTAAGAGCAAGTTAAACCCTTTGTTTCCTGTATGGATGTTTTTTTCTGCAGCTTCATACATCCATTTTACTATCTGGCCTGCGTTTGGAACCTTACCAAATTGATTTGTAAACAGCAGCAGAGCCTATGGATGGCTTTAGTGTTGCTCTTAGTAGTGTTCTTATTCAGAGTTTTAAATGATGTGTGAAGAAAGAAAGAAGAAATTGTATTTATTCATTCTGCTCACGTAAACCCAAGTACTCAGTTTCTGCACATGCTTGCCTACGATCAGTTGCACACTGTAAGGCTGGACTGCCTCCATCTCTTGATAAAAGTGAAAAGCCCTTGGATCCAGCTATGTGGCACCTAGTGGCTATACCCATGCTGCGTAACTTCAGGTTTCCCATGCCTCTGAAACATGCAATATACATTGTTGGTGGTGGTGGTTTTTTTTTTTCAGTTCAAAGTGTCAAAAGGGGCTGTGCTGGACCCCATTAGAGTGGATTTCTTATAGCGTGAGGCCGAGGATCAATGTTACAAACTTTTGAGCATATCACAAAGGCAATTAGAATTGCGTTATCTTGCAGGGATGGTGTTGAGGAATTATTTCATATGAACTTGTGGTAGTCATGCTTTCTGAAGCAGTGTTGTGAACCATTTTGAGGGGAGTTAAAAACCTTGCTATAGGAGAGCCAAGGAGTGAATCAGTGTGTGCCCAGTATGAATGATAAGGGATCCATGGCCCTGGAACAAAATCAAGAGCATCCTGCACATCATAGTGTGGACACAAATGATGGAAAAGAAAGTAACCTCATCTTTGGGTGAAGAAAGCTTCTCCATGAAGCAATCGAGCAAAGGGAATCATGATTCTGGTTAATTTTTTTTCTAGTTTGTTTCTAGAGTGATACAGCTGCATCTTTTTGTTAGCCTTAATTTGCAGCCTACTCTTAGCTCCTGAGCAGCCCTGGTAATTCACTAACACATGTATGGTGAAAAAGTTGTAACTTAACTGGATAAAAGCCTTTTGAATATTTTGAGTCCTATTGGAAAGATGTTACTCTTTCAGGATGTACTTCTATATACTTTTAATATAGGCAAAACCATGTACATTTATTTCATGGCAGGTAATCCCATTTATTTACAATAATGGGCCGGCTACTGTTTCAGTTGAATTCTGCCTGACTTAAAAGAATATAAAGTATTGCTATGCAATGGCCTTTTCCTTTTATAGCTGTCTGGCATCCAGGGTCTAGCCTCAGTGTATTAGGCAAGGCAGCTAGAAATACGCTACAGTTAAATTATGGGTTTGAATCTCCAGGTGGTGCTTGAATTCAGGGTTGAAGACTGTAGAAATTAATTTTGCTAAAGCAAGAAACAACAGGACATTAAGCTACTACGCCAGCTTTAGATGTATGCTTCAAAAATTTTTTGCTGCTCAGCATTATTCAGTAATCTTTAACTCAAATTGCAGGAAATATTTGAAATTCCATTCTAACAATATCCAACAGAGAATATTAAAGAAGCATTAAATTTCAAATGCCTGAGGGAAAATGTTCTCTTGCAACACCATGGGCATTTGGATCTCACTAGTATATGCAGTATTATAGTCTAATATTATGCTTTGCTTGGTATAAAATGAAAGCCCAATTTTAATTCTATCTCCAAAAGCTTGGCATACTGCAGTGAAAAATAATTTATTTGAATGTTGTTTTTTAATACATTGCAACCAACTTTAAAGCTTCCTTATATAAGACTCCCGCTATGGCTTTTTGTAATCTAACTCTTCATTAAAACTTCAAATGTACTCCCAGAGACTTATCTCAATGCTTTCCTTGTTAATTTAGAAGCTGTGAGATCCCAAAGTTACTGCAGAAGTTTTCCCTCATTGTATGCGATTTTTCTCTTAAGACAAAAGTTTAGTATTTTATAGTATCTGTGTAAATACATAAAATTCCCAGAGGATGAATACGCTCCTAAGGGACAGGTAATATTCAAATACAAAATGTAGTTTAATGATACATCTACACAGTTCTGGGCGGGTTAATTTGTCAAACCTGTTTGTGAACTTAACTAAAAAGGTGCTGATTAAACCTTTAGGTTTTTATAGTTCACATATGCCATGTTTGATTGCAAAGCTATTTCGGCAATGAGTCCCCAGCTTGCAAATTCCTTGGGAGAGAGCAGAAGAGTAATTCCAAAACCTTTAGAGAATCTCTAACATAAATATATTTCTTATCCTATGTTTTAAGTATCTCAGTATTTGGCAGAGTAAGAGTGTTTCATTTCTGCTGGAAATTTAAGATCTATGCTCTTTGGAGAAACAGTGGTTTGTTTTGTTTTGGTTTGTTTTTTTACCTGTAGGTGACTTTTTTCCTGTTAGTACTTTTGACTGACATAGACATGAGCAGTGTCCATGCAAATGTCAATATTGTGATATTTCATACCTGCTCAGAGTTTCATGGTGAGCAGGTTTTTTTAAACAATAGTGGACCAGTTGCCTGTGAAAGTGTAGCATTACGCCTTGCCTAATAAACCAGATGGGAGGAGAGGGGAACCTGTTTTAAAGGCTTAGAGACTGCCGAGAGAATTTGAAAGAAGAGTGTCCTCCAGGTGGTTTAAGATGCACGATAAATGCAGTTTAATAAACTTGCCTTTCATCATGTGGATGCTGTGACTGTGAGTGCAGGTGTACACGTATATCATGTATACATAATGTATTTGTACAATGAAGCTATGCGGGACATGAATTAGTGGAACTTCATTCATGTTACCATTAGGCTAACTGTAATACTAGACTGCACTCTTGCCAAATTAATCATGCTTTTTTGTAACAAAAGCTACTGGAATACTGCTGCCCTGCTGCGAGATCTTCTCTCACTGCTGGAGGCTCCGTGGCAATACTGGTGGACACCGCGTGCCTGCTGAGCTCCTGTTCTTGGGCTCTGAACAACCACGTACATTTTCGTGGCAGCTGAGGCCCACTGGAGGATGATGGACTGTTTTTCCATCACAGTTGGTCTCATGCAGTTGTACCCAAACTTCTGTGCCAATAGAGTGAGACTCTGTCTTGCAGATGCAGTTCCATTGTGCGAAGTCTGAGAGAGACTTATCTGCTTGAATTCACCTCCTAGAAGACAAGAACATCCACCTCGGGGCAATAAAACCTGAGTACTCTCTAGCTTTTCATGGAAATGACCAAACTCTTAAAAAATGCACTTTTAGAGAATATTCAGCTTTTTTGGAGGAAAGCTAGATGGTTCTTTAAACGTTGAGCATGCCTTCCCTGACAAATGGAAGGCTTGTAAAATGCAGTAGAAATTATTTTGAAAGAGTAAGTCTACGTGGACTTCAAAATTGGTCATGTTACATGGTTTTATTTCCAATTTTATTGCCTTTTTTTTTGTGATTGTATTTCTTTGCCAATGGTTATATGAAGTGACTGCTCTTTAAATAATAACATAAAGAAAAACAGAAGCAAACGTGAAGCTTAATGTGTGCACGAAGCTATGTCAGCACTTTCCTACCTGAGCTACGTATTTCAGTGGGTGCTTACCAATTCATCGTTCTGCCGTCTTAGCTCTGATGGCTTGGCCAGCTTGTCCCACGAAGCAGAATGGTGAATGGACAGTCTGTAACATCATGACATGTGAAGAAGCTGGCACCTTTTTTTAAGTATTGGTAACATTTAGGTACTTCAAGGAGTTGCATTCCTTTGTAAATAGCATTAATACACTCAAATTGAAACAAAATTCTTTGTGATGTAATGGCAGTGAAAGAGGTACAGCTTGAGACAGAATTTATGTGAAAGCTCAGATTGTTCGTTAGCGCTGTGCTGGCAAAGCTCCATACCTGTTGGGAGTCCTGTTAACTTCATTACAGTTTCAGGTGGCTGCAAAGGTCTCTTCATGTGGAATTCAGTGTAAGATTAGTACTGGAAAATTCATAACACAATTCATGTGGTAAAATACAAAATTCAGACTGATAATGAAACAGTGGCGTCAGTGGCAGCTTCCCTGGAATAATACTTAAGTAGTAAGTGGAACATATTCCTCAGGGGATTATTTGATTTCAGAATAACTTGATTAATTGACATTTCATCAAAGGGAAAACTGAGTATTAGGTTCCATAAAGAACTAGCTGGAATAGCTTCTTTAGCATCCGTCAGTGATGTTGTTTGACTGTATCACCTTTCTTTCACAAAGTTTTTTTTGTTTGCCTTTTTTTTTTCTGGGTAGAGGTTTTTTGGTTTTTTTTTTTGGTCTCTCTCCTTCGCAGTATATCAAGGTGTATACCTTTTCAGTGCATGACTTAGCAAATTAGCTGCACTGCTGTCATGCTTGTTTTCTGAATCTGATTGGCAAATCTGTGCAGTACGTTCACTTCTGGTGCACAGCTGAAATTCCTTGTGGTGATCTTGAAATTATGCAAAATATGCAAGTAGTCGAACATTCCTTAAAAAGCAACCTAGAGAACACACCACCTGTAATGCCAGTGAATAAATGACAACTTCGGCATGAATTTTCTTGTAAAGTATGGGCTGTGCTGAGGTTACTAGTCAATCTGAATTCAAGGTGATGAGAGTGCCAACATTGCATAGAGCTGCAGGAGTGGCATACCTGTGAAGGTGCTGCTGCTTGATTTTCAGAAGATGACATGCTGTGAATTTTAAAACCCCCCAGTCATGGTTGAACTGTAGTAAATGTCATTTTGTAATTGAGGCCATGTAAGTTAGTTATTCTACTTTTATTACTAACTTCATTTAAAAAAAAACTCTTAAAAAATTCTTTGCTGGGATCAAAGAAATGTAATTGCCATGAAAGGAAATACAATATTTGGTGAATGGAACAAGGAAGCAGAAGAATTAAAGCTATGCATCTTTTTCTCATGTATGTAGTAATCATCATCTGTTTCATGGATTAGTATGGAGATTATGATGTTGGCCTTCTTTTGAGGACAGGAATAGTGACAATGGTGAAAATACTGCTGCCTCTCTTAACATGTGAAGGTGGGTGAAAAGGAAGTATCATCACACAGAAGTGTAGCAGCAGACATAACTTTGAGCGACCCCGACTCAGACAAAGACTTTGGGAAAAGAAATCCGCAGGTAAAAGTGAGAAGGCCTAATGCTATATCAGTCATAAAAGATTTTTGTAAAATAAAGACTTATATACAAATACAGAAATCACTTAGCTCTGCTTCCCACAGCTGAAGCCATTTAATGGTTTGGTTTTGCACTGACAGTACTGTGGAAGATTAAACTTGTGTGTATGAGTTAATTTAATCATTTATTTTATAGCTATAGAAATAGAAATAAATAAATGTTGCAGCTAAATAGGCAGGTCAGTTAGGGCTCTCATTTGAGAGAAAAATCATTCCAAATTAATGGGAATTCCAGAATTAATGCATTTTTAACAATGTCCTTAATAAGCTAAAATGATTCTATGATTCTAAGTCTTTGAACTGATTAAAAATGGCAATTATGATCTTTCGTCGTGAAAAATCATACTCCAAAAATTGTGAGTGATAAAAAAATTCTTGGGAATATATGGATTTACAGAATTACAAACACAAGGACAAAGACTTGAGAGTTGATACAGTTTTTATTTTTATTTGAATTTTTCTCACTTTTCTATTTTTTTTCTTTTCCTTTGGAAACTCTGCAAGATCAGGAATTTTGCAAGTGGTTGGCTGATCCTGTAAAGGCATCCTTACACAGCTAGCTGCAGAACTACTGTCATGTAACAGGGGGTTTGCACAGTACCATTGTTTCCATTATTTTGCCACTTACCTTTGTTGTAAGTTGGAGTCAAATGAGAAATGGGTTGGTAGGGAGAACGGATCAAACTGTGAAATGATTGGTAATTAAAGGATATGCACGATGCAGAGAGCAGACTTGGAAGCCATGAACACACCACTTGCACTTTTAAAAATTCTGTCTGATTCCTTTCACTTCAATTTTCCTTTTTGCATGATGTTAAGGTAAAAAGTCAAGCTGCTTTGAAAGCTCAGGTACTGTCTTCAGGGAAGGGAAGAGAAAGAGCATGTACCGTTTTGATGGTTGTTGATAATTTGGGGCTGCCAAACCAATGCTATTCACGCTGACATCCTGTCTTTTCAGACAATGAATTAATATATTGGGGTAATTAAAGACAATTGCTTGTAATAGCAGAAAATTGCTATAATTGTTTTGTTTTCTAGATAACAAAGCACGTTTATAATTTCTGTGACCGCATCCAGAGTTTTACTACTAGAATTCACAGAGAAACCATAAACAGTCATTGTTCTGTTATAGTCTATGTCAGTGATAAGAATTTAACTCTATTTTATTTAGAAGTCAGCCAGGCCAGGTTTCATCCTTACATCAAACTGGTCGTATGTATTAATCACAGGAGAATCTTTCTAATAAATGTGCCTTATTTTAAGCGAGGTTATTATTTCAAGTGGACTGAAGAGGTCTGTAATGGTCTGATTCCTCTCACCCCTTGTTTTTTTCATGTGTTTTCATGTTTTTTCACATCTGCTGATTGCAAATCATTACTTTTACTCATTACTTACAATTCTATATTAGTTCTAAAATTTAAAACAATCTTTCCACAATTTCTTTTGAAATCTAGACAGGGTGTGATGCAACCAAGAGGCGCATTGGATTTTTAGTAACCTCGGAAGTTCTAACAAAAGTGCAACTTTGCCTCTACCATCGGATTGCTGTTCCTTTAGGCTTCCTTTTTCACTGAAAAGGTTCATCAGTGTAAATAGCTATCATTCTTACAGAGGAGATTCATATCTGTGTTTGCTGATCTTTGATGCTTTTATTGGTTTAGAGATCACACATAGTGAAGTTATATACACACTTGACGGAGAATTAATAGTGATAATCCTGATATTGTTCATGCTAATTGTACCACGACCAGTTTCCTTGTTACGTTACGGACTCGTTCTTTTCCTCTGGACTGTTGCAAGCTTTGTCAGTGTCATTTTGGGGTTTGTACATAATATTTATTATTTTTAAAACATTTCACTCATTGCTTTAAAAACATAAATATTTTACGTTACATAACAATTTCTGTTTAATTGCAGCTTTTTATTTAAAGCATTTTAACCATCTCCAGTTTTGCCTGTTAGCAAGGTCTTTTTTATCTTAAGAAACTAAAAGTGAAAGACAAGTAAATGGCTCAAGAGTAGGTGAATAATGATGTTAATGGTCATGAAATGGAACTTGAGGAATCTAAAATTTGTGATGCGAGAGTATCAAGGTTGTTTTTTAAATGCTGAAGCTTGATGAGATTGGCTTGGATAGGACATGCAGTGTTATGACTAGTGAGATCTACAGTCTCTTGGAGTTCATTCTCTGACTTAAGCAGAAGCTGAACATATTTTGAGGATCTGAAGTTGTTTACCATTGCCTATATAGGCCTGATGTGTATGTGTATGTGTGTACAAGTTGTAGTCTTGATCTCCAGGGACAGTGCAGATCTCTGTCTGCAAAGGACCTGTGTTTGAAGTATGAAGACGTTCTCATTCCTGAGCTTCTGCCCCTGGTGAGGAAGCTGCTTCTCTGAACTCATCTCTCAAGTTTGTGGTGGGTTAGCAGATTGTGCCATTCATAGGGCTGAGTACTTGAGTTTGGGTCTTGACAGTAAGCAACTGTGGCATGGACATTCTCAGCCTGTGTTTCTTTTAAGGTTATACCAGCAGGTACAGAGCCCACTTGTAAAAGGCATATGGACAAAGTGGATGCTCTTTCACAACTTTATTGGTAGAGGAAAACACATCGCACAAAAGCACCAAGGATGTATATCACAGGTGTCTATTGCATTAACATCAAGATGCACTAGAGGGCCCAGCCTGCATGTAACCATTTTCCAAGAAGAAAAATGTAGTAAACTGAAGGAACTTCTGAGAAATTACTGCAAAATTAGGAGACAGGAGAAGTAACAGAAGCCAACAGGGCTCAAAATAGGACTGAATGTAGGGAAAGGTGATAGACTGACAAATGCATTCAACCTGAAAATGTAATCAGACAAGTATGTTCCCCTGCTGGAGAAGGGATTTAGC
Organism: Anser brachyrhynchus; assembly: GCF_964034855.1. NCBI lineage: Eukaryota > Metazoa > Chordata > Aves > Anseriformes > Anatidae > Anser > Anser brachyrhynchus. Next base: position 16,312,680 of record NC_137696.1, read on the forward strand.
AACTTTGAACTTGAAATCTTGTGATTTCTTCCTCCTCCTGGCTAGATTAAAAAGGGGAGTGGTGTTTTTAATATTATATCATGCTTAACAAACCATTGCGTGCTGTGTCAAGTTCATTTTCACTATCAGCTCTGGCTAAAAACCATTGCTATCTGTAGTCTAGCCTGAAGGTGACAAGAGATTTGAATCATTGTAATTAGACACTCATCATACTGCAAAAAGATACAGCTATCTTGATGAATCAGTACAGAGAAAAAAAAAAAAAGTGTGGTTTTTTTTGTTTGTTTGGTGGCTTGGTTTTCTGTTTGTTTTGTTTTGTTTGGTTTTTTTTGTTTGGTTTGGTTTCGTTTTAACTGTAGTCGCTGCCTGGGAATGTGAAAGTAGAAATGAGCTCAGCGAGAACTGAGATAGTTTCCTCAACGTGACAACTATTGTCCATTTCTCCAGAACTATTAATGGGCTTTACCCCTCCAAGTCCTGTTGACACCTTCAAGTGTTCTTGGGCCTTGCCCAGGTTTTACTTGACACACATTTTCACGAGTCCCGCTTCTTTCTGATTTTGTGAAGTACATGAGAATTCACTGTCCACACTTGAGGAAGAGGTATGAAATGAGTTATTGTTTGCCTTTCAGAGCTGTAGCTCCAGGGCACGCTTTTGTATGAAGTGCAAGTGATGAAAAAGTGGATCTGCCCAGCAAAGTCAGGATTGTGGTTGGATATGCCAGAAACTGGGTATAAGGAACTTTATCCCTCTGGGGAAAGGCATTTCCATGCACCCAAAAATGTATTTTTTCATGACCCCTATTACAGCTGCATTGTATTAATAATTAGGGTTTGTTTTCATTTTTTCCCACATTTTAGAAAAAGTGCAGAAAACATTCCTGAAATCCATTTGGCTGTCACCAGGTAGAGGTGCCTTGCAATTTTTACCTTTTCTTTCAGAGAAGAATGAGTTATTCTTCATGCTTTTTTTCTGAAGATACATTACTTTGTCTTATCACTCATCCATGCATCTTTCCTCAGAGCTTGGCTAGCATTCCTTTTGATTATTAAAACGTTAAATTGTTCAAAACTGAATCGGAGAATGGCATTTATTGCCCAGTTGCATGTTTGCTCTGCAGTGGAGTCTTGTTATAATCACAGAGTGCTTGAATTCAGGGTCCTAATGCCAATTTATCAGTGCTCTAGATTTCAGAAGTCAGAGGCAAGTCCGGATTTACATACTTACATTGAGCAGTGGCAGGTGAAATGTGGTAATGTACTTTGGGAGGGGGGCAGTGAGTGACTTGACTTACAGCAATCATTGAGCCTTTAAGGAAGGATGGTTTTAATGAGTTTGTTGTATAGTTTTATAAACATATTTTAAAACTGCAATTTTCATAGTTAATGTTAACGGTAAGCAGATTTGGAATGTATGAAAATAGATTTCACGCTGTAAAAATTACTTTTCTGGAATGAGTAAATACTAGTCCTGTTGGTCACAGAAACTTTGTCTCTATTGAGATTTGGGTTTAAATCAGTTAATCTGCAATGCCGAAGTATTAGAATAGGTTTGGGTGTCACAACGCTATTTAACAAGAAGTGTGAGAGTTTTCCTGTCTTCAAATTATGACTTAGAAGTAGAGTTAATGCTTACCTCAAAGTAACAGCTGTAATTTCCAGGGAGACAACAGATGCAGGTATATTCGGAACAGCGTTGTTTCCCCTTTTTTAATTCCTTGACTAATTCCTTGAGTGTAAGCAAAAACTGCTGAGTAAAGGGACAGCATTTTTCTTTGGTTACCTAAAGAGAGACAGACTGCTTTTCTGTTCCCTCACATATATTTTTGGAGCTTGTTGGCCCATTCCAGTGACAGATAAAGTTGGGGTCTGAAAAGCTCCAAATGCGTGTTTTGTGAAAATCCAAGGACATCCAGATTAGAGTTGACTCCTCAGTAAAGGCCTGCAACCTGGGCTCAAAGATTTCTTCTGTTCGGCCTCCGAGATCAATATTTAAGTACATACTTACTGCTTGCTGAGAAGGCCTGTAGGTCTGGGCCAGCCGCAGCCTGCTGCTTCGTGCTTGGTTGCGTCAAGTGGCAGGGGAGGGGATGGGAAAAGGAATTGAAGTGCACGGCCAGGAAGAAGTGAATGAACTGGAAGCAATGTGGAAAGAATTTGGGAAACTTGAGGGAAATGCAAGGAGCATAATGTGGAGGTTTGGGAGATAAAGAGGACATAGTAATGACACTGTAGATCACCAATCTATAGAAAATCGGGCAAGTTACAGTGTTGCTCATTATATATCTTTTAAATTACAACTTGTATGTATTGAGGCATACAAGCACATGGAAAATAAAATTTTAAGTACAGTGTAATACATGCTGCCTTTTTTTTTTTTTTAGTTTGATCGCTTACTCATCACAGGCAATGTTTTCCATGTCTTCTGCTGACAGAAAAATGCTTCCCTGTTCTTACATGTTGATATATTGCTTCGTTTAAGGGAAAGTGTTGGTGTTGCCTTTAGCACAAATGATGTATGCATTTGCATTTCTGGAACACTCTCAGAGTTTCCCGTTTACTTTTATCTTCTCCACAGGATGAGAATCTGTTTTCTAGTTTTATCTTTTCTGAAAATCAGTATAGATTGTTGATTAAATACTGTAATAAATTAACTTGTCGACTTATGCCACATTTCATGTATATATTATATATCTGAATAAAGTTGAAGATTTATAGAAGACTTTAGAAATTAATCCAGGACACACATGTTTGAGAACAAAAGCTTTTTTTTTTTTTTTTTTTTTAATCTGACTTATCTCTAAAAATCTGCTACGTAAAACTGCATGCCTCTTTCTAAAACCAGCTTTGTATTTTAATTGTTCAAGGTTTGTTTTTTTTTTTTTTTTTTTTCAGTGATTTACCAGGCATCTGACTTTGTGTGGAAGTGAAAGTAAATCTTTGTGAAACTAGAAACTATAGTCATCTTTACTTGCCAAAAACAGTTAAAAATAAAAAAAAAGAGAGAATTTGAAAATACAGAGGTTATTAAGTTAAAAATTTCAGGTTTTGTTGTTTTGTGTTATTAGCCTGCTTGTTTAAAAAAAAATTACTTTCAAATTGCTGTCTTGCAAAGTAGACTCAAAACTTTCCTGTAGCCATAACTGAATTCTAGATTAATTTGTTATCGGAATTTGTAAATTATGCTTTTTCAACAGAATTGGCTGAATGACTCTCTGTCCTATCCTGTGGGTAGCACACTGTTTTGTTTTCCAGTTACAATAAATAGGAACAGTTTAGTTCTTACCTCTTATCTGTTTTGGTATCTTAACCAGAACTAACATCGTGGACGCGCCAGTATTTTGAACTGGAAATATTACCTTAACTAAACATTTTACATAAGCAAACCCTCAAGTTTGCCTCTTAACATAGTACTTGCTGTGTTCTTGTGGGCTTAAAGTGTACGAGCCAGAAGGTAATGGAAATGGGCCAAGTGCTTGCACAAGAAGAAAATACCCATTTTTCATTGTCAGTGACAGTCCTCCTTCAGCGTTATCCAGGCAGCGCTGGCCTGCTCAGAAGGCATCTGCTGTTTGTCTGCTCTGGACTGACAGAAAACACACGACAAATGCAAGAAACTTTTGTTTCTTTGGGCTTGCTAAAAATTTTTGACTACTTCATCGATGTTTTTCTTCTGGTTATTGGAGTAGTTCAGGATAGACTGAGGATCACACAGGTTATCGTATCTCCCAAGCATAAATCTGTCATCACATTTACATTTGTGTTGGGATGCATGTAATGCGTAACACGCACAACATGTCTGCGCAATAAAGAGCAGATCATTCCTCTACAAAAACATGTAAGCATCTTATTTGTTTTTGCCTGTGAGGCGGTTACATTATTCACACATCATATCTCTGTTGCTTCTGCAGACTGCTGGATGATGCAATGCCCAGGGCCTCTCGGTCTGCAGCGGAGTGCCATCTTCGGGCTTTTCCAGGCTGCTTTTACATGCTCTGTGTGAAGGAAATCAGTCCAACCACTACCATGAACTTTCTCCAAAGCAGTCTTTTCTGGTAGTTGGCTTGATATTTTGTAGTATGGAATGCTGGATAAAAAAAAAAAAAAGAATTACTCTTTAAAAAGTGTTGATAAATGCAGCTGTATTAAGTAGCAGCTGCTTAGCATCTTAAATAAGACTGACTTCTCAGAAAACATACTTGGTGGCTTCTTCAGAAAGGTTGGTTTGTAGAGATACCTTAGGATAAATGTATTGATTTTTGTCTGCAGTGGACTGTCGGAAGAGGAATCCTGACTTTCTCTACATTGTGTAAGTGACAATTAAGTGCCGTACAAAGTTTGAGATGATGAGAACGTCTAAAAACAGCTGTGCAAATAATCGTTGCACATGTCATTGTGTTAGTTTCTCCATTTCAGTACAGCAGACGGTTGGGAGGGATGTTTCTCTCCTAATCACCCTGACCCCTTGCCAAAAGTAGCAGGGCATAGAGAGACTTGGCCTCCTGTTAAGGTCTTTGTGTCTGTTTTTTTTTGAGGGGACGTTGCAACATTTCTTTATGCAGCTGTTTTTCTGATGCCTGGTACTCTGGGGTTTTGGTGGGCTCGCAGGAATTTGTATCTAGTGCCTGAACTGCCTTCCTTGCATAGCACTCTGAATTTGGATATATCCAAATATATATCCAAGTATATCCTGAATTTGCAGTGCTCAAGGCACTCTGTATTGAGGAATAATATTTTGGAGATACTAATATTTAGCCAAATAGGGCTTTATCTAAAATTAATATGCTTCTTATTTTAGAGGTCCTCATCATGACAATAGTGGAGCAAAGCAATTCTGTTTATTTTTGAAACAGACCTTTAAATTTGAAATAAACAGGAGCGTTAGATCATACCTCATGGCAATGTGGAAACAAACTGCCTAAGTCTTTCTCTAAGACTAGCTAGGTAATTTATCTTCTACTTAATTATAACATATGAATGCCAAGTGTTTCCACAGTTTTTTTGGAGTGAACTCCGAGATTCCACAAAAAGAAAACTAGGCCAACTTCTTTTAACGGGCAAATTTTGTTTCTCCTAAACAATAAACCAACTTCAGTCAAGCCACCTGTTTTCCTCTTTTGTAAAGTCTTGGTCTGAGGGCTCAGAGAAAAAACGTCCAAGGAAATGTTTTCAGGGTTCAAAGGAGCACAAAGTGATTAAAGAAACAACAACAACAACAACAACAACAAAAGGCTTGTAATTCATATGTCCTTTTTTCCCCCCATCGGTTTGTTATATCTACGATTTCACTGATGCCTTTTCAGATTTTAATAGATTCCAAGATAACTTTTTCTTGGTCTCTGCTAAGGAGATGCAGAACCTCTACCAAAAATCAGACACCATGGCTCTGTGGGTGACTTTGGAATGATTTTATGAGAGGAAGCGTAAGGTCTCTTCTTCTGTTCCTCACCCGCCCCGCTGCCTTCCCCCTCCCCAAACATTACCTTTCTTTTGGTCTTGGGCGGTTTTTTCCCAATTCCTTTACCCTATAAACTTGATAATAAGTCACTAGATGCAATTTAAGGGATCTCTAGACAATAGATAGGGCAAGCCTAAAAAAGGAAGAGGATTACTGCTCCTTGGGAATGAGTTTGGAAGTTTGCTTATGTACATTCAAGGTAATTTTTATCTCTTTCAAAGGCGGCATTTTTTTCTGTGTGTAGTTTTTTCCATTTGTCCTGGAGTGTTCACCCCTAAGGGTCTCATAAGTTTCTTTGATGAAATTCAAAGATGATGAAATTCTTCTGGTTGCATTTTCTCTGCCAGTGGTGGCTCTTTCCACGTGACTCCTTGTTTTGTAGAATTTGTCTTGAATTCAGACAGTTTTTCAGATATAAATAAATACCTCTTTTATATGTTTTTTAGGGGGTTTATATACTATAAACTATCAAAGTACTTGAGTTTAGTGTGTGTTAATGATGTAAACTGAAAATTCAGTCTGTTTGGGACTGCGGCTTTTGAGAAACGCAACAGGGAGATGGGGAAGCATGGTCTCGAGCAGAGGAAAATTTCCACAGCTTGTTTTACTATAAGGTAAGATGTGACTCTTCTGTTTGTTTCATGTCCAAAGGCTCATATAAAACTGAACAAAATTAGTTTTGTGCCATTGCTGTCAGTCTGCTAGCAGTTGCCTTTAATGTAAGCGATGTCTTACCAGAGACTGAAGAGCACCGTGTGTAAGTGGTTTGTGGCACTCTGCTTACCACCTGCAGAGCCGCTCTCGAGGTGACAAGTTGACATTCCCAGAATCAATACAGACCCTCCAAAAGAGCAGGGGGGAGCGTGCTGTTGTTGAAGAGACATGTTTCAGAACAGCTTAATTACTTCTTCCCTTCTGATACCAAATGCCTGCTTCATCAAAGGCAGAAAGAGTGCTTTCATACTAGTTTGTGTTTCAAGTGATAGTGGTTATTGTTGATGTTTTACCAGTTGCACTGCCCAAGTTAAACTTAGAATGAGTGACATCTTTTCCGTCCACATTGCCAGCACAGGAACTATTTTTTGTTGTGACAAATAAATTTCTCTTTTAGTATACAGTGACATCCAGACTGTGTTTTATGGTTACCAGTGGGTGGGTGATTTCTGAGCCTGGAAGCAGAATACAGAGCCTGTTCTGTCTTGGGCTCTGCATCACTTTTGTCAGTGGTGGAAGCATCCAAACTTGCTATTACTTGGTGACCTGTAAGAAATAGATGTGGTGGTCTTGGTATCATTTCTATTTTGAATGTATTAAACAGAGCAAGCAAGGAAATGAACAAAACCCACTGAAATATTAACAAATAAAAATGGTTTGCGTTATGGGTCTCCTCAGTAAACCGTGTACTGTGGAAGCACACATGCATGAGAATTCTCAATGCATTGAAGAATTGATGCATGCATTGCATGTTAAGAATTGAAAAGCCGTAGGAAGTGTCACAAGTTTCAAAAAGAATGGTAGAAGTACCAATACATTTTTATTTTTATTTTTTAATGGCATGTGGTAACTCAGGTTGAGCAATAACAAGGACTTGGAGGAGAAAGTTGCACATTCCTTTACAAGGTAATGGACATTTTTTCTATTTTCCAACATGTAAATTCTAGATGTTCTTAAATCTTCTTAGGATTATCTTGAGAACAAATAAGCTAGGTTATTCCTGGTGGCTTTTATGTTTTTGTTTGTTTGTTTGTTTGTTTTCAGTATCATATTCTTGTACTTCATGCAGCTCCTCTGTAATTATTGTGAACGAACATCCATGATCAATTTTAGCAAAGTTTATACAATTGTGGGGTGGTGTAGGGTGGGGTATGGTGGTGTAGACCCCACTGTCCTTGAGGTGAGAGTCATTCTGTATTGCAGGTCCATCAATTGCAGCATCCTCTTTGGGACATTGCTTACTAAGTGCACTCCTAACTCTTTGTCCTCAGCATGACAAACTGTTCATGGCAATCTTTGTTCTCCGAATGTTATGACATGAGAAGCCTTCGCAAAGGTAGTGCTATCTCTTTTCCACCAAAATTGGTTTGGAGGGGCTTCCTTCCCCTCTGTCTGCTGATCTTCATCGTGTTTTCTCCCTGTTCCACACATGCTCAGTAAGCAAAAGGAGGAGTTGAGCCCTATGGAGAAGAGATCATGTTGAACTGACTGGAAGTAAGAATAGACATTTACATTTACAATGTGTGTTTTCTGGCATGGGACAACATCCTGGAAGTTCCCTGTATCTGCGTGTTTGCTGGCATATGTAGCAAGTTAGCTTAAAAAATAGTAATAAAATAAAACTTCCTTATGAATTTCCTTTCACTTAAAGTAAGCTTTGGTGATACTGTTATTCTTGCTCTTGTGTTCATGGCAACAATATTAATATTAATGTCATTAATATAAGTGGCTGTGGAATATTGATTGTATTGGAACACATTTTAAAGTCATCTTTGTGTTGTGAAAAATTCTATTTAAATTGCGTAAAAGTCATTCTTTTGCTTAATTGTAACTTGAACACAGAAAAAAAAAATAATTGAGACAGCCTTGAAAGAACGGTCTGTTGGAGGGCCAACTAAATCAGTTTGTGATTAGATGCATTGTCATGAATTTATTAATAGGACCACTAAGAACAGTATTGCCGTAGCAATACTGAATTTAATCTTTTCTTTCTCTGTTCTTATTGGGCAAATAATTATCTTCGATGATTTGAAAATGGGAACTTCACCACACAACTTTGTTTTATATAAATATGAAAGCATACATGTATTTAAAGGCGAGAGAATTGGTACCACTTGGTCTCCATATAAAACTCTGGTTTATGAGAGATGTATCAAGAACTGAGCTGTATAGACGGGTGCTGTGAGGCTTAAACCGAAACCAAGCAAAAATGTGCAGCCTGCCTCTTTTGCCTATAATAGGGTCAACGTTGGGATCCGTGATTCCTTTGATCTTTACATAAAACAGATGAAAATGCATAAATTGCTTCTAATCAGAGATGAATTAAAGGAAAATAGCCTCCCGGAGGACAAAGCACCCCAGGCACCCATCAACAGCCTTACCAAATGACAGACCTGGAGGAGACTTCAAAGCTGCAAACACAACTGCCAGTGAAATCCACCAAGAATCTATATGCTGTTAAAAAAAAAAAAAATCACAGTTTACAAGTGCCCAGAACTCTCTCTTTAAGAAAAAGTGACAGAAACACACAACAAGGACTTACTTTTTAAGCTGCTAAATATTCTTTTTCTTTTAGAAGAGTTGATAAGGCAAGACATGCTTGTTTAATTCAGTTGAAAAATGTGTTTAGGCATGACAAGCATTGGTAATTTTTGTGTCAGGTAGGGTTTACTTAATTTGAGTGGCACGGGGTTTTGAAGCTGAAGTCTATATTTCTAGTGGAGGCAGATCAGACATTTATTGTAATTGCTTCCTTGGTTGTCATCCGTGTTTGTCACTATGAACACAAATATGGTTAACGTTCCTCAAGCTGCAGAAAAAGAAGAAAATGTAATGAATTATCAGGCTTGATTTTGGAGGTGAGGGGAGATTTGAGGGAAAAATTTTATTATGAAGCATTTTTTTCTTTGTGGAAAAAAGTTTACTTTTTCCCAAGTTAAATCAGATTTCAGATACTTTTCTAGCTCATGTAACTTATTTTAATACCGTGTAGATATTAATACCAGTAATGTTAAATTAACTGTCGAGGGAAAATAACCCAAACAAAACTTTTGCTTTTTTGTCAGCATTCTCCTAGTGAAAAGATACCAAAACTGCATTTAACATTTTTAAAGATAGAGAATGAACACACTTTAATGGACTACTAAAATACAGCTTTTAATAGAGACTATTGCAGTCCCTGTGAAATAAATGCTCTATTAGGAAGGATTTCACCTGCTGCCAACTGCAGACTTTGCCTGGGATTTGTTTACAGCATAACATTTATTTCCAAACCCACATAAATTTGAGAATCACTTAGGCACACATAAGCAACAAATGACATGCCCAAATGCATAACTATATATGAAATTGTTCAGTGGACTGAATGATTTGCTGTAGGTGAGGTCAGAAAGGTTGCCTAATTCTTTGTTGTAAGAACTTACTTTCAGTTGCTTCTGACTTTAATTGCTGTAACTGCAGTGAATGTTATGAGTCTGTCTTGGGCTCTTGTTTTTTGGAAGAAAGCAAAAAGATTTTGCCAGTCTAATGGGGGAGCTACAAAGAATTGCTGAGCATTTTCTCTTCAAAATTTGTAATGTTTTTCCTACATCCTGAAGTCACTGATACCTCAGTTCTTTGGAGCAGGAATTGTAAATTTTGAGAAAATTGAGTCTGCCAATTGAGTCTGCCTTACATCTTGTCAGACCTTCAACAGTTGGCTTTCCACAGCTCATGTTCACTAAACATGCTTGTCTCACTTTTGGGCCACTGACCAGGCTGCACATGAACTGAGCGGAGATTCACGCACCCAAGGGACACAGCTGGACTTTCTCCATAAAGCCAGATCCTGAGTAATCCTATCAATAGCTGGATTGATACAGCATTAGGCTCTCAGGCAGAGCAGGGAGTCTGTCTTATTCTGTCAGGTGGGGCGAGAGGTGGAGGGAGAGGAAAGTGAAGTTTGAAACTGGAGAAAAATCAGATGTTTTGAATAAAACTCGACGACCCATGACAGTGCAGAGCAACAGACTCTGATTTTGGGCGTCCTTGTAGCATTAAAAAAAAAAGAGGTCTTTGCCACAATGTGCACAGAAAATCATCCCCATAGCTTTTGCACTAACACTGTTTTTCTGCCTAAGATCCAAACTTTCCCTAATACTGAGTCACGCTTCAGCAGCATACAAAGCCTAAAACCAAAGTCAGCTACTCTGCCTTTCTCTGAGTGCCTGGAAAATCATTGCAGATGCCATGCTTCAGCACGGTCGTTTGGTTCTCCTCTCTTTCAGTTTTAATCACAGAGGATTCTCTGAATTAGGCTGGGCCTCATGTTGTTGGGACTTCCATGGGTATCACTCCCTTGTCTAAGAGACATCCAGAGGCCTAATGTCTTCGTTCTGTGTGACAGCAAGTAACGCAGGTACAAATTGATTGCTACTAGGCAACACAACAGATTTACGTGTGTTTTGTTTTAAGAAGTAAAGGAACTCATTTTCTCCAATCGTCTTTCTGGATGCAAGGAAATTTTGGCTATCCGCTTCATATTTGCTATGTAAGTCTACTTGGAAAAGGAAGATGATGCATGACCATCTGCTTTAAGCAATCAGCATGATAGACTCATCAAGCTCTCAGTGATATCTTCAGGCTTTTCTTGAGGTGGGAGTATGCATTAATCAGCCAGACAGCGCCAAGTGCTGCTGCTCCTAAACGAGGTCTCGCAGGGGCACGAGGTGCCTCGGGGTTCTGATTCACAATCCGAGATGGTTTACTTTGGGATGACTGTTCAGGTTAGTGCTCTGCCTCTGCTTCAGGGACAATTCAGTTGCTTATGTAGCAGCTCCTGCGCTGCCACAAATTACAGGTTGGCAAGCGAAGGAAAATTGAAATTGGTGCCAGTGTGCCATTGCAACCGAGCTGTGCCTTGCATCAGTTCAGAACTGTGAAACACTCATTTCACAAGGAGCTGAGCCACCCTGCAGCAGGGTGAGTACCCCTTGCCCCCAAGAAAAAGAGGATTAGGTGGGCAGCTGAAAGGAGAGCTGCTGCATCTGTCCTGTGATAATCTGCCCCGTTCAAGTATTGGAGCCCTGAACTCCACAGTGATCTTCTCCCTCTTGTCTTCTCCCTCGTTCTTTCAGTGTCCAATCCCTCAAAAGCAAAGTGGGTGAGGGAAAAACAATTTCATCCTGGTGTGATGTCATGAGATCTTCCTTAGCCAGTCAGAGATGTCAAGTTCACCACCAAGATCCATTGTCCAGCAATAAAAATGCTTTTAAAAGGGAATTTTTTACAGTGTTCCTCTACTTGTATGGAAATTAGTGGTTGTGCAATCAGAAGATGTTTCTGCCTATGAAGGACCCAAACAAGGACGTGCAGTTCTCAGAAACTTGTGAATGTCTTCAGATTTTAGTAGGTTATTTGTGTTGGATGGGACTCATTGCTCTGACATGTATGCAAATGCAGGTGCATTTTGCATGCAATGACAGTTCTCTCTGGTTACAAAATTTGATCAGGAATGTGTATTTGGTCGTTCTGCTGTTTCATGTTTAGTCTGGGGATTGAATAGTGGCAGTCTCATGTGAAAGGCCTTCATCCCAGTGGGGATTTCAGCATAGTCCCTGCCATGCTTCCAAGTTTCACTGTGCAAGCCCAAGCTTGAACAGCCTTCAGTATGTCCGCTTTTCAAAATACCCTTCTCTATCATTGTCTTCATCACCTTTGTGAAGTATCTGTCACCTTTACGGCCCTTCAGTCCCCAGAGATGGAGTTAGAATGTGGTCTTATGTTCATTTGTGCCTAAATTTGCCTTTGTTTTTCATCTATCACAGTATATCTCATTTTCCTAGGCTGTGACCAACCAGTACAGGGAAACTAAATTTTGAAATTGCCTATAATTCCATTTTATCTAGAAAGAACAAAAACATTTGTCACAGTCTGCGTTTTGTTTGTGCCTTTCACTTCAGCAGCTGAGCTGATAGCCTTCGTTGCTCTGCCTCTAGCTTCCTTTTCTTCAGAAAGGGGGAAAAAGGAGAAAAAGCTTCTGTTTACATGCCTATAACTCAGTACAGGATATTTGAGGCTTGCTCATGTGCTGCTACTGCATTTCTCATTTTTATCCCTTTCTTATCCTGTAATCTGGTCCACTTACCCTTCAGAAAAAACAGGTTATTTACCCTCCTGGAGGAAGCGGCATGGAGAAAAGGTTGTTTTTCCCCCTCCTGCCATATGGAGAAGAGAGAATCTGAGAATAATGCGTGTAAGTACGGCTCAGCCTTTGAAGAAACATCTCACTGTGAGATGGCTGTAGTTGTTCCAGATTATGCTGCTTATAAAAACAAGTGGAATTGTCCCAAATTAGTCCACTGCACTCATGTAAACTGTGACTGATTCTGGTTTCTCGTTGAATGCCAGGCTGTAGGCTGTGGTTGCTCAGAAGCTCTTATGCAATGCCTGTGGGTATTGCAGCGCAGGGGCATGAGCAGCGGGTGAAAAGAACGAGGACAGATGTCTTGGGGTAAATCATTTCTGCCCAGTCAAAGCTTTCAGATAATAAATACAAGATAGGCTCGCTTGGTGACACTGCCCATCCTCAACTTCTGCTGATCTGCTGGGAAGCAAAAGCAGAGCTGTTGCTGTCACCTTTAAAGGCATCCTCTCCTTCTGGAGCTATTATGCCCAGCTGTCTCCAGCTGAAAACACCTTGTAGATGTCAGCGGTTCACATTATCTCTCTCCTGAGAATGCAGTTTCAAGAGGCATCTTTTTGGCAGCCCTACCAGCTGACACAGCTCTTGTTTTACTCTTGCATCACTGCCATAATTGTGCTGGTAAATTATTTGTAGGGATGCCTGATGAGCTGGTTCAGGGAATTGAACTGGTTTTAAATCAAACATTTTCCTTGTATGGCCTTACAAAATGGTTGTAGGAGCACATCTGAGGGAGGATCAACAGTTCTCTGTGTCTTTCTTTACAAGCTCCTTTCTCAGGACTGTCTGTGCTGGGGATCTGAGGGTAGCAGCACAGTTGCTGGTGGATCAGTTCTGTGCTTTCCCATACCAAACAAGGTAATGTTGTTATCCTTAAGGTTGAGAAGGTTTTCCAATTTAAAGAACATGTTGGGCTACAGGGTATCCCAACCTCTGTCCATTGAACAGCCTTTATTAGGAATCTATTCTGGAATTTTGGAGATGCCCATAATGAACCCCATTCCTACCCAGCATCACCTTTTAAAAGTAAAATTAGCAATGACTTTTTGCCCTCCTATATATGCAACGCACCCCCATTCCCACATTGCTCTGCCCCCCTGAAACTCCCATGAGACTCTAATGCTAAAAAAAATTGGCAAAAGTTTTGCAAAGACTATGTGTAGAAGGTTTGCTCAGAAGGTTTTTAGATAGCTGGTGTTTTCATCCTATTGGTGACTCGAGGGAATGTGGGACCGCTAAACCAGGAGGTCTCAGACACTATGCAATTGAATCCTTTGTAAATGCATGGGAAATAATGTAGGTATTTTTGATAAATTTGCCTTTATTTATATTGAACAAATGTAACTTGAGTATAGCTAGTAATTTAAAAGGAAACTGTACTTGAAAATAACACAAATGCTTGCAGGAGGTAAAGAAGAGACTAGCAGGTGGAAGAGTAGAACAGAGAGGGACTGAGGCTGAAGCAAGGGTTAGGTGTGCAAGGAGGAACACAGAAGTAGAGATAATAAGGGTTTAGATTGGGGAAATTAGGTGGGATTGATGTGATGGGAATATTTATGCAGTGCTAAGCCTTCAGTATTACAAGAAGGGCAGAGGATTTCTGAGCTGTATGTTAGGTTGGGGTGTTGAAGAAGAGAGGTTTTTTAATGTGGCTCAGGTTGCTGTAACCACCGAGTAATTAAATAAAAATTCATGGATAGAGACCGTATCTGTGCGTTCTTTCAGTAGCACTATGTGTTTCAAAACACACCTGCCACCTAAAACATGGTACCTGAGGAGCGTGCTTGGGACCAGCTGTGCCAGTAATGGAGAGAAAGTAGCTGTTGGGGCTTGGGGATGCTCGGTTGGGTCCTTGTTCTGCCGCGGGCTTCTGGAGCAGTCTCAGCCTCAAGCAAAATGGGAAGGTTACTCTGAATCGCTGCATCTCCGGTGTGTGTTGGACTCAGCCCATATGGAAATAAAATGGTGTTTTTATTTGAAATGCAGGAGTTTGAGGAGCGTGGTGCATAGTCCTTAGCCAGCACTAAGAACTGGGAGACTGGAGCATCCCAAGCATCCCGTTTTGGACCTTACTTGCTAAAACTGAATTTTTTTACCGAGCTGTTTTGAACAACATGGTGTTTTTTTCCACTGGAGGTCAGAGATATTTTTTTAAGGTCCAGCAGAGGTACGGTGTGAGCTGTATTTCTAAAATAAAGGGCAATGCTGCCAAATTTGAAGTTGTTTTAAAGAAAAAGGCAGCAGAATTTTAAGGAACTGAGACACTTTTGCTGAAATGTTACCTCACCTGCAGAAAAGGAAAGTCATCAACCTGGTGAAGATATATGTGAGTACTTCAGCTCACACCGATGAAGATTTGCAAAGTTATTGAAAACTTTAAGTAAACTTGTAAAAGTAGTAACATGATTTGACACTTGCAAATAGCAAGGCTGCCAGCTTGCCCACGACAATAAAAGACAAGTTTGGGCACTGAACGATGCATTTTTCTGATCTGATAGCACCTGCCTTTAATCTTTTAAGTAAACATTTTTTCAAGATGTAAATTTTTATGGGATATTTACTTTCTTCAAAATCGATTTGAAATACATGGAGGTATAGTCTTATTTCCGCTTAACCAACCAGTGTAAATCTGCCTTAGAGACAATGATATTGACTTTAATCACAAAACAGGTCTTCCTCCAGTACATGAATGTTTCTTTCAAATGAAAACCGAGTAGAAATTAAAATAAGAATATGCTCGCTGAGGTCATGTTGTGGGCAGTTCGGATAGAAAAGCACAAGTGCAAACTGGTAGAAAGGCAGGTGAGTCTCATTTGAAGAGGAGACGTGCTCTCTAATTGTAAAGTTAAGTTTTTCATCAAATGTGATTGAAAGTAAAGCAGTTGAGGTCAGTGTAAAGATTGAAAATGGGTGTTTTAAACACTAGGTGGTGCCATTGTGTAAAGTTGCCTTTCCTGACGACAGCGAAGGTGAAAACGATGTTATGAAAACTCGGGAGTAAGAAAGCGTACAGAGAAGTTGGCAATTTCAAATGAGAGGTTTGTGGCACAGGACGAGTGGTTTTGTAATATGCAGATGGAGACCGAATAGCCTGGGAGAGAGAGCTGTATGAGTTCGATTATGTTAACCTTAGGTCTGCTTGAAAGTATTTGCCTTTTTTTATTTTATTATTATTTCACATGGGAATAGAGAACTTAACTCATACTATGTGAATCTACGAGCCATCTCCTAGCAGCTTTATATAGTGAATATATCAAAGCAAGCTTCCCTTGTGTTACTTCAAATACACCCTAAAATGCCTTAGGATTAAAGCAATCATCTGTAATACAATATCTGTGGCTCATTGTTGATTGGCTCAAAACATGAAATACAGCTTTTTTTTTTTTCTTTTCTTGGAAGAGCCTATGTGCTTCCTTCATTGTCTACTTCACCAAAATTCTGCATTCCTTGTCTAATCCTGAGATATTAAAATAATTAAGTGGGATAGTCACAGTTTCACTTAATGAAGCATAATTGGGGTTTGGGATACTTTGATATTAAAATTAAAAAGAAAACACAAAAAAATGGCTTCACTGAGCATACGCAGCTTTATTTCTATTTATTGCTACCTGTTTTAAGCAGCAAACGGGGAGCTTGCTTGCCTAAGGACAGTTGGACTGTCCTGCTAACAACTCTTTTAGCGTGCTAATCTTTATCACAGAGCGTGTGCAACCCTGTTTTATTGGACCCGTGAGAAGAGTTAGCTCTGACCAAAGTGATCATTATAATTTGAAGATGTGAAAATTTGATTACATCAATGTTTATTCTTTTAGGTAAAGTGGTTAAAAGAAAATCAAAGTTTTGCAATCACCATTCAGATAGAGTTGCTATATGTAAATGATGTATTATTAATTAACTTGTTGGGAGAAATGTGTTTAACTTTATCCAGCAAATGGCATAGAATGATTGTTCTTATTGAGTCAGATAAAATACGTTTTCACGTGCTTTGTTATTTAAATATATAAGGTCCTAATAACAATTTATGTGACCTAGAAAACACCAAAGAGTTGGCATCAATTTTTAAATTACTTCTTTCTTTCCAACCAAGAACCCTGTTCTGTAATAATATCTTACACACAGGGTTGCTTTATTATAGATGTTGCATGTACTTTAACTGCTGTGCAAAGCACCTCTCCCATGTAATTACACAAACATATTCTTAATTAATATGACTCGTGTTAGCGTGATCGAGCAATGGAATATTTTTTAGGTGTGTTTTGCAACTCTGAAAGAAGGCTGACAAATGAGGAATGTGGTTATTAAATATCGCACATCTCATGAAGAAATCCTCAGAAAGGACAAGGCCGGGACACCTTTACTGACTTTATTGTGATGAATTGTCTTAAAAAGCCCTAGAACATGTGTTGGTGCAGGAATTGCAGTATCCTGTGCTCTTCTTGATCCTTAAGGATCTGTATAGAAAAGTGTTGTCAGATACAAAGAGCGCTTGGGGCAACTGGAATCGTTTGTTTCAATGTGGAACAGCTTGACTATATCAAACTGAGACCCCACTGTATGATAAGGTAACATTTTTTGTGTTCCCTACATCTGTGATTTAACCACCGGCTACCCTGGCAATAGCACTATTATGCTGCTCAGCTCTGTGCTTTGGATCAGTTGCTTTTTTATATGTTCATGCATTTTTCCATCTGCCGATGCCTGGAATACACGCAGGAATTTTAGGACTGGGAATGAAGCTAGGAAATGGATATGGCTCCTCTCCCTATGTCCAGTAATTTTGCCACTCCATTTGGAACTGCTGTAAGACAGCACAGAGGATATATCACGATTGTGATAATCATTAATGCAAATAAGATTGTGCACGTGCGTGTGTAGTCATGCAGAGAGATGGTTTTGGAGCTGTGATTTCATAAAGCTTTTGAAGTTGTGGCCATACAGCTAATGAAGGAGGAGGAGTGGGTAGATTAAAAATAGTTACTTCCCCGGGACATTTAGCTGAAGCAGCTTGATTTGGTAGAGTGCCACTTGAGGGGTAGATCAGCTAGCTGCATGTAGGGAAGCAGGGTAATGATGTGCAACTTGCACGACCAGTTCTGGAAGCAAAAATGAAGTGAGGCATAGGCCACTGTCCATCTCCAAACTCCCTCCACAATATATAGACGGGGCAGTTCGTGGCAGTGCCAGCAGGCATTTTGCCATACCTTCTGGAAGCTCATTACGCTCGCTTGATGCCAGTCAGTTGCAAACTAGTTGAACGTTGAGAAATCTGTTGGGACTGTTGTGGAAATTTCCAATGATTTTAGGGAGGAGAGTGAAGCAGTTTCATAAATAGTGCCCATCCTCTCTCCCCTTCCCCATTACCCAATGTGAACAAAAATGTTGGTGAGAAAGAATACTTTTTAGGATGCCACAAGCAGACAGTGTCACATGTGGACAAGTGGACTCGAGCCCTCCAAGCTACTATTGCCAAGCGTATCAATCGGAGAGCAGGCAAGAGAACAGATGCCAGCAATTTGGTCACTACAAGTAAAAACCCTGTAAGGTGTCTTGATGCTGGAGTATGTTATCCTGAGGCAGGTTTGGAAAACCATTGGACACACCAAGAGGAGATGGCAGTGCTGCTGGTTACCAGGATGGCAACTCTGTCTGGGAATGTGGTGGCGGAAAGGGAACTCTTAACCCACAAACCATTGGGAAGGATGTGCTAGATCAGGCAGCAGGCATGCCAAACTCATGCCTTGTCTTCACCTTTATTCTCTCAGGATCTGTAGATGTGAGGATGGCATGGCTGCTGCAATGGCTGTGTTTCTCACCATACTGAAAAGAGACATTTCTGGTCACCTTTCAGGGCTTTAAAGAGAGAGGTTTCAGCTGGTCAAGACAGTCCCGGAGCTGTGGGGGGCACACAGGTATGCAGACAAGACCTGCTCAGATGTGAAGCAGTGCAGTGAGGGATGAAAAGTGACAAAAAGCCTGACAAATAGGTAGGGATGTGTCTGTAAAGCCAGGAAACCAACAAACGCCCTCTATAAAATTCTTCCCTTGCCAATAAAGATTATTTAAGGTGACATAAAACATCAAAAATTCAGCTCAATTAGAGCCTGAGGACATCACTTTGGGGAGGTCAGCTTAACTGCCCTATCTGCTTGAATGTCTTTTTTTAGACAAGCCCTGTGTTCTGGTGATTGCCCTTCCTCCTAGATGTATGGCTCCACTAGAGCCATACTCATTTGACTGTTTTCCCATGACTGCTCAATAATAGTGCAGAGGGAAACCCACAGAGAATTAATCCAGTCATGGTTGTGCTAATTTCCAAAGAAGCAAGTGAAAATAAGGGGAGTTTGTAATAAATGCAATATAAAACCTGTTTACATGACCGATTCTTATCCCCACCCCCAGCAGCCTGGCCTTACCTCATTCCAGATTCCTGATTCTAGCTGAAAGCATTTCTGTGCTTTCCTGTACCAGAAAAATTCCCTTTTTTTATCTTGGCTATGAAAGACTTGTATGAAAGACCTTTCAGTGGAAAGAGGGAATCAGTCTAAATGTGTTGCTATTGAAAGAGGATGGGTTTATGGTCACGTAGTTTGGTGTTCTTAAGAGGACTATACATTTAATCTTTGATCTAGAAATGATTTTAAGAGTCTGCACATAAGCTAAAAGAAGTCCTATCTAAATGTGCCATCTTCAGCTCCAGGCATAACTGGAAGGATTGGGGTCTTTTCTGAGTGAGTTTTCTCACATACGATTTCACTACATAATTTCAGGGGGCTTTCTCTATCTTCATTTAGCTGGTATATCATTTTCAGAGAAAACAATTTGATTTTTCAGTTCTGTATTCAGGGACAAAGTAGATTGTCCTCTTTGAGGTTATAGTGTCTGTTTAATTATTTCTAGGGATGATGCGGACAGTTGGGTATTCAGACTTCTTCCAATCTGATCTGTGGAAATAGTAATTTCAATAAAGGCTAGGTAAATCTTTGCATATGAAAAGAATGTTACTAAAGAAGTATTTCCCAAATTTTAGAAAATTAATATGGTTTGAAGCAGTTCTCTGACTCGAGGGATTGAGTCACCTCTGAAATGCATTGGAAGCCTGAAAAAGTCTCAGTATATTGAAAGGTCAGCATCATTTTATGTCTTTATGGGCAGTAGCAGACCTCAGATAAATAAAGCATTTAAGCATGTTTAGTACCAGTGAAGCCAAAAATTTATAAACGTGAATTTTAGAAGAAAGAAGCATTTAGAGCAAAGAAGTCATTTTGGCACTTTTTTAAAAACCAAACATTGACCTTAGAATGATATACTAATCTAGGCAAGTGGGCATCTACATTGAAACCTGAAAAATAGCAAGGGCATATTCTTGCAAGTGAGAGTTGAAGAGATGACAGAAACACATCCCCATTATCCCACCCCCCACTTTTCAAAAATGGAGGGCAGTTTCTCTTTGTGGTCCTGGAAGCACTTCCCAGTTTCATTTTTTCCTGGTTAGTGTAACAGGCATCCTCCATCACTGTTAAACAGTGCCTTTGCCACCGCTTGCAGAGGCTTATATTACCCTACTTGTTTTGCCTTTCTGTAGGGATATATGATTCCCATATATATAAGAATCCAGTATATATTCCAATTCTGTCAGACTAATGAGTTTCCTAAATACTGGCTTTTCATCAGAAACGTACCTACGAATGCAGGCTGTTCTTGCAACATGGAGTATTGTTCAACCTGTGCGTTGTGTATTTAACTATGAGAGAAGTCTGACTCAATGTATATATTATTTTTGTAAAATAGACAATTAACTAAACTCGGTCTTTATGCAGTAAACATGCACTTTGGATAATCTTTTCAAAGAGAATAATGCAGACATTACACCAATTCTGATATGTAGAAGATGATCCATAGGGGAAAAAGATATATGTGCACGAGTCAATTATTTGAGAATAAAGCCCTTAATTTCTTCAGGCTCTATAAAAAGAATTTGGGCATCTGGACATATTTATTTTAGAGATATAGGGGTAAATCTTCAGCACAGAGCATAGGGAGTTAACCATGGAACATTCATTAACGTTAATGGGATTTCTATGGCTAATTCCCCACACACTGGCTGAAAATTTAGCCCAAAGAGATTTGAAAAGTGATGTTGAGAAGCAAGTTGGTCGGTTAGCCTGATTACTTTCATGTTATTAACTGCTCTATCTGCCACTGGCTTTGCATGAGCACTGAGATATACTTAACAGTTACTAATAAAGGACTATATACTAGATACTGATTCTCATATGGAGGTACACTAGTGTAGTTATATGAGCAAATTTTAGAATACTCCTTTGGGGTATTTTCAGAAAAAAAACACACCAACAACCAAACACAGCAAAGCCACAGAATAAAAAGAAATGTATATATATTAAGGCATGTTTTTAGACAGCAGAACTGGTTTGTATTTCTGGTATCTTTAGTATAGCTTTAGCATAAATAGAAAGTATAACTTAAAAAAATAAAATGAATGCTGTATTATTAGGATCTAAATTCAGAGTTGACCAACTCTGAGCAGGGAGTTGGACCAAAAGACTTCCAAGTTCCTTCTAACCTAAATTATTTTATGATTTAGATTTAATGTAGCACTTTTCTTAACACCTTTTTGGACTAGTTTTCTTTAGTAGAAGAAAAGACAGGAAAGTCAGTTTCTGTTTATTGTAAAATTTTGAAGAACGTTTGAAAGCTAGGCAAACTTAAAATATTTCATGTACTAAATTAATATTGTTTTAAAAGGAAATGCAGACTAATTATAAAGGTTTATCAGATTTCTGTTCCTGTTTTTTGCTGTGTTAAGAACATGCAACAGAGATTGTGCTTGAAATGTGAATGTGGGCGTGCATTCATATGTTTGTTCACATTTCTATTTCTCTTGTGCGTTAGCGTAGGGGAGCTATTCCATTCCTTTTGCAGTTATTATTTAGAGCAGTCAATAGTCAGCCATTAGAGGGTGCTTCTGCACCAAGGAGCACGCTCTTCTTAAAACCTTATTTGCTAAACTTTAAGTGAAGAGTCATTTTATGTATCCCAGAATTACCCAATTTCTTCTTTAATTCGCCTGGTGCCATTCTTGGAATTCAGGGGATTAAAATGGGGATAACTATAGGTGATTCAGAGAGGGTGGAATGACTCAGAGCAGTTAATTACTACATTTTGTAATTGTTTATGTAAAAACAAAAAAAAATGTATATAGACCCCATGCAATTGAAAAATGATACAGATGAACATCTGTGCTGTATAGCACTTGCTTACAATATTACTGTCCCTTTTAGAAATGGGCTCATTCTTTGTAACTCCACTGAATGCAGTTGCAGTAGGAATAGTAAAATAGATATAATTCATAAGTTTTTGCTATTTCTAGAAAAGTTAAAACTCTCAGGAGGATAAATGGGTTTTCTGTCTTGAATTCTCATGACCTCACATTCAATAGCAACCTTAAAAATGATACATCTGTGCTGGAAGATAGCAGAACTGGGACCTGGTTTTATAACCATTTGTCCCAGGAATACTGTTTTAAAGTTAGCGCTTATGAACCTTTGAACATTGGTACAAAGTGAGGGAAGGAAAATGGAGGTAGGAAAATTTCTGAAAGAAAATTCTGCCATTACAGAATCAGTTCCCAAGACTGAATAAAAGTCACTACACTTCAAAAGTGGTCCATAGAACAAAGCAGTACCTCTCAGTTATATGCCCAATAATGTTTAGATGATGAGTGCTCAGCAAAGAAATCTACCACCTGCAAATCTTTGTGAAAGCCAGTCCCCAGAGATGGTGACTGAAAATACTCCTGAAATACTGAAAATACTGCTCCCAGAGAACGTGGCTCTCCAGGAGACATCTTTGCACAAATTTCCAGATAGCATAGCTAAGCATTTCTGATATCCAACTGCTTTTGAAAGCTGACAAAACTTCCAAAGACCTTCTCTAGTAAAATGTTGAGGGACAGCTGGTGGAACTGTCCCTGAGCTCAGAAGGTGGGTAGAGACAGAAGTCTTTTTCAAGAGCTTCTTAAGAAGCCATATGTCCTCCTAAGACTTAAACATAAAAGGTAGCAAAACATCCCTTCGGGCATAAGTATCCAGGTTTTTGTTGCACCTGTGTCTGTTGCTGTGTTTGTGGTACCATCTCTGTGTCAAGGGCTGTGGGTCTTGCTGTCTCCAGTGTCTGGAGATTTTGTTCGATCAGTAAACATTTCTTACATCAGCAAGACCTATTTCATAATACTTTTTTCAACAAGTAGCATAAATCCATCAGTTAATGATGGGAGTAGAGCTACTAAGCTTAGTCATGAAAAGCAAGAACAGATGATAAAATATATTGGATATCTTAACTCATGAGCAAGAACACAAGGATGCACATATTTTGATTATGTCAATCTCATCTCCTTTAAATCTGTCCACTAGGAAAACAAAGCAAACTCTGTATTACAGCTGGAAAAGTAAGGCAGTAAGCCTGAAGCCAGACAGCACATCACCAACATCATCTAAAAAAGTAGATTGTCATTTTTATGGAGAACTAATTTACACTCCTCTCTGTAATTCAAGTACGCATGGGGAAGATGCTGCAAGGTAGTTGGTTGTTTCTGAAGTACCAGGAGTTGACAAAAGTCCATTTTATATTTAATGAAGGTAACAAAACATAAAATATATAAATTCCACAAATGCGTGTTCTTACAGAAATCAAGAACTACTAGCCTACAGAGTCATATGCATGCTTTCAAGACATGAAACTGGGGCTGGTGAAAGAAATTACCTGTATGTCAGCATCAACATCTGGCACATCAAATAAAGATACTGTAATTCTCAGCTTTTTGAGGTGGGTGAAGCTGGTCATAATATCAGATCTACCAGTTTTTATTCAGGGGTGACTGTATTACTAGCCAGAGGAAAATCTTCCATAGGAAGCGTTGGATGACATCCTGGAACTCAATTCATTTTTACCATAAATACTCAAATTTATAGGGATGGTTTGGACTGTTACTAAATCTATTGTAATTTTGTTGTATGACAGGTTTGAGACTGCAACTGTTGCAATTACTAGGCAAAGGCAGCTCCAGGTATCTCATTAACAGCTTGTCTTACTCTGCTCCCATAATAGGTAGAATGAAGTTGGACTGCGCTTTTGGCCCTTGAACTACTTGTATTAATGTAGTTACTTTGGATCCTCTGCATAGTCAATGGAAAGAGGTTGATTGAGCCCATCAGTTTTTTCTGTCATGTATGTGTTCCTGGACAACACTTAACGCTGCAATAGCCAAACGCCGTCATGTTTCTGTCCATCTTACAGAGAGCAGTCTTTAAGGGAAGCTCACACGGTGAGAAAACTGGTGAATAAACCAAGCATCTCTGGTTCATTCTGTTTGGCAGGAAATGTTCCTTTTGGTTTTGGTAACTGGATTCTTAAAATCATCATTTGTTGTCAAAAACACACGGCTTGGCTTGATCTTTCTCTTCTCTCCGTCTTTTCCTTCTGCCCCACCTTGCTGGTAGTGCCTCATACCATGCACTTGACCTGTTTTGTTTGTGTTTTTTTAATAAGGTAAATTTCTGAAACTGGCTCTACCTACGAAACAAGTATTTTGCTCTCATGGCTCAATTTCCTCTCTCCTAAAAGTAATAGAATAGTTCCTAGTTCACTATTAAAATCTGTACCTTTTATTTTGTATATGACCCCACTGCTCAACGTTTTCAAATGTGATTATGAAAATGTTTAAACAAATGCATTTTCTCTTCAAAGTTATTTTCTCTAATGCATATCTGTGTAATTAAAACATAACATAAACTATACTGTAGCATTACAATCAGAAATTAATTATTGTAACATGAAATTTTCATTTTTTGTCTTACTGCAAAGGTGAGTATGGCTTAAAATTGAAAAATATTAGTCCTTTTCATAGAAACCTGTTTGAAGATCATAAGGGAGTACAAAAGAAGAAAAGCTTTTTGTTTGTGTTTGCAATCAAATCTTTCTTAAAAGGAAGTCTGACACATAGGCATTGTAGTGTTTTTTTTTAATATTACATTGAAGAAAGCAAGATACAAGTCTCACTGGATTAGCTGGAATTCAAGTATAGCAGAAAAGCCATTTTTAAAAATAAATGCATTGAGCAAACAAGAATCTCAATGAGCCTCAGAAATGGCTATTCAAAGGTAATTTTCAAATATTAGCAAAGCTTACTTTATTGCTTGCAACAAACAAAAACAGAAGAAAATGTCAACATAAAGAAGCTACTGTAAATTATTTAATTGGCAAAACATTCTGAAAAAGAATACCAAAAACATATGTAAGTATACTGTCGATCTAAATATAATCAATGTTTGTTCTAGTAAATTTATTCAGCTCATACAATGTACTTAGAAATTATATTTCTATTTTTAAAGACAGCTTGCAAATTTTCACGATTTGTATATCAAATCAATGTGTTTGCCAATGTTCTTTTGAAAAATTCTTGAAATAAATACTCATTATAAACATTATAAAATGTTAAAGGCAAGAGCTGTACAGGTCAGTGAGAAAATTGTTGGTACATCACATAATTAAAAGCAAAACTAAATAGATCTAGTTCATGCTACATTTTCAGTGCTGCACTTGTAAGACTTGACTGATGCCCTCACAGGTCTGGTTAGTAGTTTGATAGCTAAATCTGAAGTACTGCATAAAAGTATGTAAGAACCTTATTTGTTTAGATGTAAGTACAGTTAAAATTCAGATTGCACTATGGTTAACTCATTGCTTTGGACTTAACTATTGCTCTGATCCTTGTTGATAGTAGCAGCCCATGCTGCATGACCAGGTGATGAACTAAAATACTTGTTACTAATTTCTAATTTGAACTGATGTTCACATTTTAAAGATCCACTGTTATAAATCTCCTTCCTTCCTTCTACATAGGAGTTGCAGCAATGGTAGGGCAATGGAGCAAGGACTTTACCTGTACTTGGATAATGTGCAGGTCCTTTCACCTATTGATACTCATTTCTGCTTAGCTTAAAAAAGAGATTTTATTATCTTTTCTTTCAGTTTGCAGTAAGAAATCACTACTGTGAAATTTTGTGACCTACTGACCTTTAGTTCTGAAAAAATGGTTTATTTACAACAACAATCACTATCTTAAAGAATAGTGTAAAACACTTTGACATTTAATACTTCTGTAATTACCTTATGTCATGTGTCAGCCCTGGATATCTGTGGTTTGGATCACTTATCTACTATCTAGTTTATATAAAGGCCTTCAGGGTCTTTATCAAAATGTGTATATGAACTTTTCACTCTATGAAGTAAAAACCTGGGTCAATTATATCTATTTTCTGTGACCTTCTTGACTTTTCACACCCACTCTGTCAGAGTTGTTATAGATTGTAATACTTGCCTGCAGTATCAATTGGAGAATGATTGCTGGCTTCATTAATGCTGTCAGAGGTGTGGCTGATACATAAACTAAATATCCTCTTGACAAATGGCATTACCTCCCTCAAATTCATTCTGCTTGGCTGTTGTTAATCTTATCTGTTCATTTAGTCAATAGCTGTCTTTCCAAAGAGACTACCAATAATATATATTGGAAGTCTGTTCCTGAAGGGAGGAGAGTCAGCAGAGCGGTTCGGGCAGTAGGCTAGAATTTACCAAATAAGAATTTAGTTTCTGTTCCTGTTATCATCATCTTGGGTGGCAACTCAGCAAAAATTGTGCCTAGGTTTTAACACATGAGCAAGCAATTAGAGGGAACAAGTTATCCCCATATAGATTTCCTGTAGTGTTTCTGCACATGTCCTTGAACTTCCACACCCTCTATCTAGTAAGTACAAAATGTTTTTTGAATTTCCAGCTCAGAGAGTGAACATGACAGCTGTCTCTCATCCAACAATTCACATCCTGAGCAATGGCCTGCATGGCTTTTTGGCCATGTACAACTAATCTGTTTCAAATATATAGTAAGTACTAGTCTTTCAGATATTAAGTCTGGTTACATTTTTTTATGGTAACTGTCTATGGACATGGTCCTACTATGAGTTTTGCTGAGGTGGCAAACGCAGAACCAGTTGCAAGATCAGGGCCTCAATGCTTTGAATGCAATTAAAACAGATGAGTATGTGTTAAGCCCAAGATAATTGTGTTAAAAGTAATCTTAACTGGTAACAACTGGAAATGAAATGTTTGTTTTGTTTTCCAGCATTTACAGAACTTCAGTGTGTTAGCATATGTCAAATAGTCTTATTGTTCTTAAGGAGCTATGCGGATATCTTGAAGTATGAAAACTCCGTAAATGTAACTAACTGTCATTGCAAAAAAGGATTATTTTCGGACTCGTAAAACAGTAGAACAGACCTCATAAAAAAGTAATTCAGTGGAGCATGCTACAACTTCACAGCCTATGGGAATAAGTTTACAATGTATAATTTTCATGCCAGAATTCTTGAGTTATCAGATAATGTATTTCCTTTCAATGATTATTCTGTAAGCCATATTTAGGCCTTTCTTACAATAGAAGCCTCACTGTGTGATTCAATACAGAATATTCCGTGTGTTGTTCACAAAACAGTTTTCTTATTTAGGTTGGGGAATTTAGAATAAGGAAAAAAAATTGCTTCATTTGTGTGTTTGGAATAAACATTCTCAGTCATCAAAGTCTGCTGCCTTAGAGAGAAAGGAAGTACCAACAGCAAATATTTGCGCTGAACTTAAGATTTATGATAACTGAACAACCTGTTATTTGTATAAGCTAAAAATATTCTTAAACCAATATTGTAATATGAATTATTAGACACTGAGAAGATTTATAAGAGCATGTCTGTATTTCTACTTAAAATCAGAGGTTGGGCTTATGAGCAGAGGACCTGATTTTCATTTATACTACAAAATCTGCACTTCTTTTCTCAGTGGAAAAGGGATTTAAAGGAGAAGTAAATAAACATAAGAATAAAGCCCATTATGCTGCTAAAGAGAGTGAAGAACTCAGGCAAGGAGTTTCAGTGTCCAGTTCTGGAGATTGCAGTGGTGAGGAGGGGTTGGCCCAGGCTCAGAAAAAGCAGCAGCAGGCAAGGAAGTGTCTGAGTTCAACAAGCACCTAAGAAAGAGAAAAGACAAAGGTGACCCAGGTCTGCTTCCAAAGGGGAAGGTGACATACTGAACTTAGGACCTGTACGTAAAGAAATCGGGGAGCAGAGAGCAGTGGCTGAGGCACCAGTGAGCCAGCTGCAAGAGGTCTGGTCATGGGTGTCAACACAGCGGGAAGCATGGAGACTACCAAAGCCAGCTTGAAGTTGCCATTAGAGAAGAATTGGTAACCCATTTGATCCAAATTTTATCAGGTGCAAGCATTTACTTTGCGTAGCTATGGCATTTTTGGTCTGGTCTTGAATGAGCAGCATTCACTGTTGTGGTTAACCACAATCTTATTGTAAACAGGCCTCTGACCCTGACTGTCATTTATTCTGCACTGCGAAGTTCCTATTTACAATACACACATCTCGGGCTTTGCCAGTGCAAAGTGAAAAATGAAGACTAGAATATCTGCTAGTCAGAAAATGCAGTTAAGTTTCCACAATGAAATGAAAGAAACATTCAAGAATGAAATGAGAACAGCTCATTTTCTGCACAGGTGATACAATTTCTGACCTATGAAATCCAAAGGCAGGCTTGCACCAGGTGAAGACGTGTCAGAATGCCATCTTTGCAAGTGTTGAACTTCCAGCCAAACTAACTCTGCAATTTTGTGCTGTTTCTACAACGTCTTAAATCCAAACTTTTGTGAAATTTAAAAGTGCCGTGGCTAAAAATTCTGTGCTAATCTTACCAATGGACCCATGGAGCCAGGTCCTTAAAACCTCACTGGATTCCTCCCAGCATCACTGGATTTCTACACAGGGACAAGAAACCAGTGACACTTACCTATTTGCACCATCTGCTCTGAACATTTGGGCCAGTGTCACAGATGAGAAGAACCTGAATTAGTTCTGCTTAATGCCAGAATACAGACTGAAGGTTTACAAATTCTGACTTCATTTCTGAATGTGTTTATATATCAAACAGGCTTCAGCTTCATATATCTGGAAAAAAGAAGAAATCTATCTTGTAAGATGGGAAGGCCATTTTGCAATTATCATCGATGGGAACTTGACTGAGCAAGAAACTTTAGTGGTTTATTTTTAAAGGAATAATCACTGTACATTTTAATATAGCTAAAAATGTAAAAGTTTAGTGTGTTTAAAATTTTATTTTACATGCTTTACACAAAGAAATTTTATCTACTCAAAGTGTACAGCAAGTAGCTACTCATTTAATGTACATTTTTGGAAAAAAAAAAAGACCCCACAACATAAAAGCAAGCTGGAGTAGGACAAAGGTTGGACGTGTTGCTTAGGGACATGGTTTAGTGGGCGAAATTGGTAGTAGGGGGATGGTTGGACCAGATGATCTTGGAGGTCTTTTCCAACCTTAAAGGTTCTATGAAAACAAAAGGGTGTCCTATGCTGACTCTTACAAAATAATTCCTACTATAGCTTTATAGCTTTATATAGTTTTTTTGTTCGTTTGTTTGTTTTTTCAAAAAAGGAAAAGTTAAGTCTGTGGAAATGGATTTAGTAGCATTTTCTTTTATTTGGGAATTTTGTCCTGTAACATCTGCCCAAGCGCAAATCTGAAGCACCTAGTCCAGGATGCATACACACGATATTACAATAGGTTAGGAACCTTGCTATGGCACAGAGGTACCCACTTTCTGACTAGCTTTCCGTTTTACCTTGTTTCTGCTCCTAGGAGTGTGTCCCCTAATCTACAGAGATATTTTGGAGGGGACCCCCTGTGTTTCTCTTCCTTTTGCTAGGAGCACTGGATTTCTGGCAGCACCTTGGCCCAACTTCACTGGAACAGACACGTGGTTGTCAAAGCCCATCCCGTAGCCCGGCCATACAGCAGTTACTGTTAGAGGGGGACCATGTTGGGGTGCTGAGCCATGCCTCCAGCACATAAATGACAAAGTTCAGATAACCTGTTGTCGTCAGCATTTCCTATTCTCTGGGTGGCTCCTCACAAGTTTTCGGAGGCCCATGTTCTTGGGATACACTCGTGTTGGGAGCTGGGCATTGCCTTTCACAGGCACCCCACTGTGCCAGGTAAACCTACAGGAGGGAGAAATACAGTACCAGTGCTCTGAATCTCTCGCACGGGGCAGGGTTCTCAATTATTTGGCACAATAGCAGTTAAATTGAAGGTGTCAGAGCGGACCCTAGATATCAATTTCAGCATTTGTTGATGTCAGAAAGTGGCCAAATAGTTATTTTCTGTATCTGCGGTTAAACAAAGATTTACTAAACTGAGCATTTTTCTTTTTTAAACAAAGCACTCTGAGTGCAGATACTGAAGCAGGCTAACCATTGCAGAACATCTCCATTTGTCAGTAAGCTTTCCGCAGCCACCAAAATATCCCTGCCTATTGTTTGTGGAGATACTGTGAAGGCAGACAGCCAGTGTTGCGTGAGCCAGAGAAAGAACTAGCTATTAAATTGAATTCCAGTGTTATCTTAACAATAGAGTTATTTTAACCTATTTTTCCCAAATTCTACTCAGTTTTAAAGAAGGGACATGGATTCCTTTTATATGTTTTCATGCTGAACTTTTTGCAGTAGCAAACAACTCACATAGTTAAAGGAAGTCTGTGAATTCTAAGAGGCACTTTCTGAAGACAGATCCCTCTGCCGTTGTTGTCATCATTCCATTGTGTAGGAATATAGGGATGTGATAAATGGTGAGATGTGATTGCATAACTCTGAAAGTTGGCCTGTATTCCTTCAAATGGAACTACTAAAAAAAAATTAATCTGAACAAAATATTCAGACTTTAAAATGCTGTATTTTGTTACAGAGCAAATTATCTGTAGGCTATAACTAAAAAGTATTTCAGATTAGGGTATTGATAGGCTGGACTGGTATTTTGGGGGCAGATGGCTATTTTCACTGGCCCAACAGCAACCAGCATTCAAATAATTAGCAGATTTGGGGTTGCACAGAGCCCAAAGAAAGCGGGAAGCAAAAAGCTAAACTCAAGGGTAGATTATTTGACAAAATCTCTTTTACCTCATTAGAGGTGCAGAGAATTTTGCTTCATCTGGGTTGTTCAGTACAGAACTGAAATACAGTTTTTAGGAAGTCTTTTTTTTTTTTTTTTTCTTTTTACATTTACATACAAAACTGTCTTTTTAATTTTTGGTTGCATTTTTTTTTTAAAGTGTGTGTCTGGGAAGAATGAGTATGTAGTGCCTATTTGAAAGCTTCCCTCTCTTTTTGGAGGGTTTGCCCTGTATCTTTGACATTCAGTGAAAGAAATAGGCCTTGAAGATTTTCTGGAGAACACGATTGAAAAAGCCTGTGGTGACTACATACGACAGCTTTGCAGTCATTTTGGGAAGTTATGTTTGGTTATTTGTCATGCTAAAGTCTCCTAGTCTTCTTACCTTGACTTCTGGAAAGATATGCCTTCTCTCCAGCTGAACAGATCGTCTGCCAATCAAAGTGGTTTTTTTTCTATTTTTTTTAGTCAAACCATGATAGGATTTTGAGAAGTTCACTCAATTCAGTGACTTCCTATTAGCGAGAGATCTAATCTAGGATCTCTGGGCCTTGGGGAATGCAAGTTTTGTTTCACTTGCTAAAGTAAGAAAGGAAAGAAAGTGAACTCAAATAAGAAAATTATAATATACAATCTCCTTTTATGGTAGTCCACATGGAAAATGAGGGTCTGCCCTCATCCATATTTATACCAAAAGTGGTTCCCATGTTCAACAGACCACCATACTACTAATCTCTGCATTTTTTTTCCAAACTTCATTCTCACCCAAGGTGAGAGTATATTCCATTTACTAGATGTGCATTGTGAGCTTTTTTCCTTTTTTTTTTTTTTTTTAGAGGACTATGGGATTTAGTAAGTCAGCAAGACTTTCTGTACGTTTGGGGATCAGTGTAAAGGAAATGCTATTTCCACTTGGTGCTATTTCAGTGGATTAGGCGGTGCATCAAAACATACATATTAGCTTCAGTGATAATACCTCAAGGTCTCATAGATTTGCTGGGACTATGATGGTTTCCTTGATGCTACCTGAGATTCTTGCACATATTTCTCATCATAGCACTCTTGACATAAACATCTGATAGTCTTTATGCGATGGGAATTCTGTAGTCGTATTCTAATTGGTGCATCCCCTCAACAACTGGACATTATCTAGGTTGCACTAATGGAAAGGGAATGAAAAGTCCACTTACAAAAATAAAGTTCGAGTGCAGTACCATACCAATAGTGGCTCTGAAGTGTGTTGTATCTGTGTAAAGTCCCCTTCAGAGTCCAGCTTTCTTGGGCTTAGCAAAAGGAACGGAAGTAAATGGTCTAGTGGCCCACTTATAACTATAGCCCTACAGGAAACTACACCAGCAAGTCTCTTGGTTAATGTGTCTCAGAAGATTTGAAATGTTCCTTTGAAATAAAACACATCCTCTAATGGGAATGTTCAGATGGATTGTTCAAAAAAGCAGAGCAAACATTTTATAATTGTAGTCTATATACATAATATTTCAATTCATATATTTTGCTTCACATCTGCCGTTTTGTCAGTTTTAATTGATGTAATATGCTGTGTTTTTATTTAGAAAGGCATCTTTTTTTCTATGTAGCATTATAACTAATGTCTGCAAATATCATGTTCAAGACTGTTTCGTGACTATATTGACATTTTCCAATGTACAGAGTTTAAAAAAATTAGTCCTGAAATTCAGATTTTCATGTCTAAGCCAGATCTTTAAGTAGGGGCTAAACTTTTTGCATGTGTCAAGGTAATAACTACAGTGAAAATAGCTTATAATATGTATATGAGAAGCATCACTCACGAAGTTGTTCACTGTGGTAAGAGCAGCTCTAAATTCAAGCAAGTGTTGATTTCTTTCTATATACAATGGATATATGGAGATATATCCTTTTCTTATTCTATTATTTCCCATGCATCATTCATTTTGTTGCGGTTGAAAACTACAACTTAACTACAACAAAATAGCACCAGTGGTAGGTTCTTCCAGGCTTAGTTTCCAAAATACTTGCAGTTTCACTGGTGATAGAGGGTAATTAATTTGTTCATGCAGTTTCTTTCCTTCTTTTGATAGTGCTAAGGCTCCCATCTGCCATCAGATGACTTTCTTCCTGACTGAGATGCACCTGTGGTCTTTGAAGACTACCTTACATATTAGAGGTGAGCTGTTACCTGTTAATAAAAGAAAACAGCAAAACCTGTTGATGAATATTAAATTGATATAAAATTCCGCATAACCAAATTAAGTGGTTTTTGTACTTATGAGAGAGAAAACTGGACAGCATGATGATGTTTGAACTTGGTCAGCCTCTTTGCTTATCTCATCATAGAACTGAAGTGTCCTTTCAACTCAGAAGTGTTAAGATTATATTTAATTGGATGCATTTTCCCTTTTAGGAAGCTATGCTTCACTTGACTGTAAGCTTCAGTGTAATGACTAGTTTGGGTGAATGAAGATCAATAGTCTTCTTGATTTGTAGAGGCATTATGATTTGTACTTAGTATGAAAATTTTAAAAATGTTGCATGTTCTGGGTATTTTGCATAATTACTTGAAATTTTGTACGTGCAGGGACATATTTATCTTATTAATTGATCATTCCAGGAGACAAATGACTAATTACCAGCCATTCATTCATCTTCCCTTGCTATTACTAAAGTAAAATAGGAAAAAATAAACAAACAAAAAACACTGATCAAACACAAAAACTCAAACCACTGGTTTCTAAATGGATCATATAAAAATATTGTTTATGATGCTTCATGTCAATTGCAGTGTACTGTACTTTTGTTGAAAAACAATGCTAGTTTATTATTATTATTATTATTCAAATATTGACTCAGTATGCCATAGCAACCTATCTGTGTGTGAGAACTGTTCTCTTCAGTAACAACAATAATATTAAAAACAGCAATAATATTTTAAAAAGCTGTATTTCATGGGAAAGTGTGATGATTTAAGTAAACACATAGCTGTGATTTGTTGTAATTGAAGGTGTACTGTGCCTATTTTCCACCTTTCGCCTTCTTGCTTCCTCTGTGACCATTTATGCATGGTCCACACACCTCATTATAAAATCCTGAGGCAGAAGAGAGGACTGCTATCTTATTTTAAAAGCTACCTGCCACTGCATTGCCTTCCTACATTTCTCCAAATGATTTTTTCCCTGTAATATCTTTGTCTGAATTTAGAATGAGACACATGCAGTGTCAAACTGATTATTTTGAAACAGTGCAACCTTAAATCAGACAGACCTACTTGGTGGAGCTCGCCATGGTCCACGTAAGTATTTACCAGACAGCCATGTCAGAAACTGGCTCACAGTCCCACTGTAGCCCAAGCATCCAAATTTCTTTGCCATGGGACCAGGACGACAGAGCTCTGTGTGTGTGGTATACACTTGGGATTCATATAGATTCGTATAGATTAAGAATATGGGATCTTTTGGAAGGGCAGCTTGACAGAGCTCATGAATGTTAAAAAGTAACTGTTGTCTTCAGCTTGGCTCAGAAGACATTTTAAATTATTCTCAGGTACAGCCTTTGTTGTGTTCTGTACCTTTTTTCTTGTGAAAGAATAAAAAATATGATCATTAGGAAGGTGGTCAAAACATTTTTGCATGTTGGCAGCTGGAAAAGAATCAAAGCCTACATGAAGAAAATGGCAGCAACAAATAAATAGGAGGACCTGTCACATACTCCTTCAGCCCTTGCTAGTTGGTTCTTGAAAGTCCTACAGGTATTCAGACTACGTACAGTATTTTTTTACTCTGGCTTGCATTTTAACACCTAAGACTCTGCTCCAGCTAGCAAAAATCGTAATGCTGGACTTTGCTTGCTAAGATGTGGTTTTGTTTCCAGTGTCACATCCATAATTAACTACATTTCTATTCAATTGTATAGATGAAGATATTGGGATTCACCAGTACTATGACAAGAAACAACCAGGTAAAATATGTATAACTATAACCAAAACTAAACAAAACTTCCAAATGTTCAGCCTACTTTGATACAGACTGTTTGCTCTGAAAATATGCAACTTGAATTTCTTGCTAATGTATGCCTCTATTTCTATAGAGTAAGGAAGCACAGAAAGAGATTCTCTTTCCCAAGCTACATCAGAGTATTTAAAACCTCTCTATTCCACAGGGAAAAAAGAAAGATTTGGGGAAATAGTTACATAAAAAGTTACTGCATGTAATTTAATACCTCCTCAGTACAAACACAATTATAAAATGAGCTTTGTGTCGTTAGAACCTCATTGAGATTTTCTATTTTTATTTTATATTCTGATTCTCTGTTCCTTTTGCCTGCTGCGGAGTACTAAACCACTACAAGGGACTGCCGCTCAGGCAGATGCTGGCTGTTGCAGGGTTTGCTGGCATCCCAGCAGAGGGCATCGTGGACGCGCGAGTGCGTGCCCAGCCTCCTCCAGCCCCAACTGCTATCTGAAATAGCCATTTCAGAGTGAATGATCAATTTTCTTTATCTGATTAATCCTGTTAATCCTGGAAGTTTCATGATGGGCCAAAAGGTCTGCTCGGCTAGAGTTGCTTCCCGTTTGCGGCCAGGTTGGAGCGGAGGCTTGTGTGGGCATCCCGTGGGCTTGGCTTGGCGGTTCGTGTGCTGTCACCGGGGCTCTGCTGACAGACTGACTCAGCTTCTCTTCTGGGTTCAGTTGCAGCTCACTTCACTATCTGATGAGATTGGAGGCTCAGGAATACTGGCCCACCTGTTGAGCTGCATAAGCCTTTCTTTCACTGCAAATTTAAGATATCTGACTTACGAGGTGAAAACATCAGGGCTGTCCTAATTTTTTTGTAAATTTCTGTGTTTTATCAAAATGTATGACTTTTCTCTCTAATATTAATATTTGCTGACAGCAGTTGTAAGGATTATCATTCACCTTTTCATCTGTTCTTTCCCCTAGCGTCGCAGATGAAGCATGGTTACTTAGAAGACAAGCAAAAGCTAGCAGAATGTAAGGACATTTTCTCAGTTTCTTGTTATAGTAAGATGGAATTATTATTGTTTTGAATTGGTGATGCCCCTGGAAAAACATTAAAATAATCTCAGACTGCTTTCAGAGTAACTTTCTGCACATGCCCTTTACAAAAAGACAGGCTGTCACAGAACTACAAAGCACAAAACAGTTGTGAAGTTGTACTTCGTCCTTCCTGGTATATTCGCAGCTGTGTCATTAAACAGTACTGAATATTGCTTCTCAAATCCATTGCCAAGAGGAGTCACAAAAATAAGCATAATCCAGAGTTTTCCTTAGGACATTTACCCAGCAGATGAGCAATAAACATTTCCCACTCAGCTCCTGCATTGAAATACTAACTGCCTCAAAACTGAAATTTATAACTAAAATACTTCCATCCAAAATCAAATTACAGGTTAATAATCAGCTGCCTTCTTAGAACATTCTTAGCTTTCAAACATTGTACACTGTTCCTGCATTATCTGGTTAAAAGCAATTTCAGCCTATACTATCACAGAGTAGTACTGTGACAGTTAAAAATTTTTATATTAGTGCAACTTTTCTTAGCTCAAGTTTTACAGCTCCTGCATATTTATTATTGCTCAGTGTATGTGTTTGCGTTCAAACATTATTACATGACCACTCTGAAAAATAAAACTGATTTTTAGAAGACTTCACAAAGTAATACATATGCTGTGAGAATTGCCTTAACATTTCATGTTACCATAATGAAAATTTGTGTGGGGTTGTGCATGTGTTTGAAGGCAGAACATGATCCAGAAGGACATGTTATTTGCAGCACCGTAAGGTGTGTGTGGAGCAGGATGGAGCCCTGCTGGGGATGGGTGTAGAGGTGCACACAGCCACGGGGTAAATCTACACCCGCTGCAGAGGGTTGTGTTGTCAGAATCAATACAGCTTTGCAGAGGTAGGGAGGTGAGAAAGGGTTTTAAGTAGGGAGGAGCACGATGGATTTACATCCCTTGTGCTCCATGCAGCATTATGGTAGAGGTGCTGCCTGTATCAAAAGAGAAGCAGGCCCAGATAAACAGTTATACAGAAGCCCTGACTGCTATCTTTTATGTGTGTGGCATGCAGCAGAAGCATAAGCTGCTGCACCTTGTGGCTATAAATATTGGGGTGGCCTAGGCGGAAAACACCATATAGTACGTTTCTTAAAGAGGAATACTGCGTAACTTTATTCACAGCTGCTGATTGGTATATATAGTTTGGTATCTGTACGGGCAATTTCCCATTTTGCACATGTGGATAAATATTCCAGTATTTATGAAGGCATCCATTGAAAATGTGATCTTACATGCCTAATTAATATTATCATAACAGTTCCACCAACACTGGCTTTGGTCCAATAAAACACAAAGAGAAGTTGTATGTCGGTGTGCTCCTTTGTTGATATATGAAATCCTTCATTTTTTTTTCACTCTATAGCACTTCTATTGTAAGCTCCTTTTTGCAGGGGGGTTTAAACACAACTGTTAAGTCATTCAGTCTGGAAGTTGGCATACAAACTGACAGCTCAGAGCTCAAAACTTTTCATCGGGTTTCCTTTAAATAGACTAGATTTTAAAAGACCATGTGTTCTAGTTTCTCATAGTTTTTTATTGTATACTTACGAACAGAAAACTGCTCACTTTTAAATGATGAAATTTCACAAGCTATTAGAGAGCCTCATTCTCAGCAATGAAACAAGCCAATTACTAAGCAACTCCAGAAGAAGCTTTGCCTCCTGGTTTCAAAGAACAAATCCTATAAATCAAGTGTATTCTATAATATAAGTTATGGTATTTACAATTGCCTGTTGTTAATACCTCTATATATGCATATATTCATGCATATATATTTTGCGGACACGTTAGTGCCTGCTTTTTGAAACTGGGCAATGAAATGTTAGTTCAAAAGATTAGTATCTGTTTAGGATTTGATAACTTGAATCTGAGTTAACATACTGAATATGAGATGCTTTCTCATTGCAAATGCTTAGCAGCTGGGTAGGATATTCCATCCTGAGAGCTTTGTGCACAATTGCCATGGTGAAGTCATGGTCAGTGTGGATATTTCATGCAAATGATTCCTACAACAGAGTTTTTCAAAAGAATATCATTTGACAATAGAAAACATAGCCATTTCCTTCCAATTACAGGTATGTTTTATGTTTAAGGTAACTCCTAGAAATCTTAGGTTTGTGTTTCCAATGCAAAAGAAGCTCAAGTTGAAGAACTTTTTTTTGTTATATTTAATGTATGTTTGCACACACACACATATATACACACACATATGTACTCACTTATACATACTTTTTTTTTTTTTGACATTTTTGACATTTTTGACACTTTTATTTGCCAGCTCGAGATTATCCTTGGATACTTAAAAACAAACGGCCAGAAAAACTGCGAGATACTCTCAAGGAGGTAGAGGTACGTTTCGGGAAGTTTCAAGAACAGCAACAAATAATCCAGTTTTAAAACCTCTTTCAACAACTTTAATTCTCATAAAGATTCAACTCTCCCTGTGTTGATAAATGTGCTTTTGTCTGGTGGGTTGTTCCAAAACAGCTGCATCTTTGTGTGGCATGCTTCATCTATAAACTTGAAAATCAGAAGTATGTTAACTGATAGTGACAATGTGTACTGCCAACTCTACTTTCTGTTCTGTTTTCTGTTGTCCTTTAGGACTTAATTCAAAACAGTCAATGTGTGCTGAGCAAATGGAAGAACAAACGTATCTGTCAGGTAAAATGTTTTGACAAGCTCTTGCAATGTTCAGTCAGTGGAGCCGAACAGCCATTCAGTGATTGATGCGATAGTGTTAAAATGTTAACTAATACTGAAGATCATTGTTGTTTTTTTTTTAATGTACGGGGCTCTTATTACTTAGATTGTATTTATTTAAATTACTAATCTGCAGTAGATACTATGAGACAGAAGTCTGTTTTTTATCCACAAGAAAAATTATATAAAAGGGGCCTGATTCTCTGAGAGAATTATTTTGGGGGGAAACATCCTGAAAGCATCCTGAAAGCAGGCTCAGGGAGTGGTTGCAGTATATAGACACGTCTGGAATATATGTTATATTACATTTTTATATCTTAATTATTGACATCTCTGTCACAAATCTTTTTACTTTATGCTTATATAATATGTGAAGGAGACTATAAACCTAAGCTAGCTAAATCATAAATCGAGTCACGGAACAAAAGATATTGTGACATTCAGCACACATGTAGCTATGTTCTCTGTCCATGTAAGTTCCATATATTGTATACAAAAAACAGCTTTTCACATCATCATTAACACAGAACAGTAAGGGAGGTGGGAGATCTGAGCATGAAGCATGTGCTCCAGCTCCTTAATCAAGAGCTTGTTCTGAAAAATGTGTAATGTATTTTATAAGTTTCTACAGTCTTCATTGTTCATGAGGAATGTGTATCATATTTAAAGCTGGCTTGGCATAGGAAATACTTATAAGTGTTATTAATATTGTTTCTAAGAAGAAATTATGTTCTAACTTCTATGCTTTTTCAGTTTCATAACTTTTTTTCTTCTAATCGAGGTAGTACCAAATGGGTGTCAGCTGGATGAATATTAAGTATTTGAACAATATACAGCTGAAATTTCAGAAATGTCTTTAGGAATAGCAAGTTTTTTCTAAACACCTGATACACCAAACACTATAAAGTCTTTTTGTATCAATAATAAAGATATTGTCTAAGCCTATCAGATTGTTTTTGCCTATCAGATCTTATCACTAACAAGTGTATATCATTCATGTACAGATTACATAGTATTACTCTGTGAATGTTAATCTTCTAGAACTGATTTAAATATTAATTGTACGCTAATTTAGAGGACTCATTTTTTCTGTTGTTATTGTTCTGATTAGGAAAGGAATTTGGTTAAGAAATACTGAGTCAGTTAGCCATGAGAGTGTTCATTTGCTTCCCAGTTTGTTCTCTTCATTTGCTTTCCCAGTCTCTTCTCCCTCTATCATTTTTCTTCCCCTCCCATCTGTATCTGCGTACACATGGATTCCTTACCAATTCATGCTTTGGAACAGTGGACTTCTTGCCAAACTTTGATTGTCCTGCTTTTATAACACTTCTATTTGACAATCAATTGTGTTTTAAACACTTCTTGGTTTCACTTAGCGTCCTCTCAGTAGTTTCAGGCTTACATAAACAGAAATGGGACAATACGAATTAATTCATTTCTTGTACAAGATGGGAAAGAAAAGAGATGACTGTTTTTGTCTTAGCATATTTGGTTATGTCTGCCTTTGTATTGGATTGAATCATATAAAGGGATAACTTGATAAATTAAATATATTTTTAGTGTTTTTTAGATGGCTTATATAGAAGGAAGCCAGAGTTGAAGTTATAGTTAAAAAATCAGTCATCTCTCCTTAAATTCTGCTTTTGGTTTCTGAATCACGAAACAAATTATTTTTATATAATAATGGCTGATACCTGAAATTACCAGTGGGTTTATAATGTTCTGCCAAAATAATTGTTATTCCACTTTGTCTTCCTCAAAATATAAGCTGTCCAAGAAATGAAAATAAAACAGAAAAATGAATAGTTTGCAAGAGTCTAGATTAGAAAACCTGCCTTGTATCAATTTTTATGTTAAACAAATTATTTTTCTGCTGCTTGTGTCTCTGAGTATTTTGCAGGAGTATCTGGACTCCCTTTTTGATACAAATGTTCTGAACTTCTGAGAAAGAGGTTGTCCACTTTTTAATTTAAAATGGGAAGCTAATTATCTGTTTCAGCAGGTGTTTAGCCCATAATGGTGTGATCTATGCCACAGCACAACTGCATTCACATGCTACTCTGGATAGATACCAGAGCAGCAGTCGGTGGGAAAATGAGAGGCCATGTTTGCATTAACTTTCAAGCACAGTGGAAAGCATGGGCTGAATTATCCTGACTGTCATAATTTTCACCAATTTGGGCCAAATCTGAGTATATGGTTGTATTATAGTGTCTTCAGTTTTTAGCTCTTCATTTTGTAATAGCAGTGCGATGCCAAATAAATTCAGTTATAGAAATGTATATATTTAACTCAACAACCATGTTACTTTTTAATAAATGTTCAATGTATCTGAATCTGCCATGGCGTTAGCTGAACCAGGAGGAGTTCCCTTTCTTTTGTAAAAACAATGTGCTACGTGAAAACTCAATGTCAGTTGTATCTTTAGCAAGACAGAATGAATAGAAAAAAAAATATCTGACAGGAGATACAATGATAACATTACTATTATCTAAAAGAGTAACAGATTTCCCTCAGATTGTGTGAGGAACAAGCATAGGACTGCTGTTAGTGTGCTTTCTGAAACCTAAAAATCACTATTCCTAATCCCTCAGTGCCTCTTCCAAATCTCCCAGCTTCTAAATAGCCCGCAGGTAAAAATTAGGGGCTATAAATTTAAATGTGCATCTGCTAAAAATATGTGTGCTGTCATGTTAACTGTTTGTGTGCAAATGACCAATTAGCCTTCATGCATATACCTCACTGACAGATCTAGTTAGTTTGCATGCAGGTTATCTTGTCCATTGTATGCATGTGTTTCTCAGAATTGGTTCTTGTAGATGACATGAGTTTGGCGAGATCTACTGTAATGCTGGCCCAGCTTTCTACCTTTCTTAATGTGTCACTTTATGCATCAAAATTTCTCCTATTACTTTTTTTTTTTTACACAGTGCATTAGAAGTTTCATATTTACTTCCTTGTGCATTGCCGAAAAAAATCTATTGACCTTTATTTTTGAGGTCCTAAGTTCTAGTACTGCTTAGAGCTTCTGAAATAGAAGATATGCCAATTCATATAAACATAACCTAGACTGTACAGAGATTTTTGTCAAGGAATTTGCTCTCCTGTTTAAAAGAGCTTAGTTGAGCCCTAAAGGACTGAGCTCTTTTCTCTAACCATGTTCCTAGTTCCAGAAGGACCTGAATGCACACTATTTCTATATGGTACTTCTGAACCCCAACTTTGATGACCTGTGATGAGCTGCTGAAATAATCCTGTAATCTTCTGTTAGCTGGCGTCAAAAGAAAATGCACAGACCATGAAAGAAGTATGAAGGAAAAAAGACAAGAAGTCTTTACAATAAAAGGCCACTGAATTGTTTATAATTAAATTGGTTTTCTCTGTCTGGAAGCAATAATCTAAGGAATTACCTTTATCAATATTTTAGTTTACTATGAAGAAGCTCTGGCTTCTTCCCTTCCTCTGGTCTCCTTCTCTAATTCTTTGGAATGCTTTTAAGTTTTGCCACAAAATCATGAAATCAATCCTATGAAACGATGCCATTGGTCCAGGTTTGGTTTTACACTATAGGTTAGTAACATTAATGAGATGTAGCTGAAACATTTGATTTCCAACTTTTTTTTTTATTATTTTTACATTTGCATTACAGTGTAGAATTGAGCACATGCCAACACTGAATTATTTTGTTTTATAAATGCCAAGCACTGGATTTGAATCATATCTGTTACCTGCCAGTGTAAAAGATTTATATATTCTGTGCTTAATTACTTTGATTTAACTTGATTTGTGTTGCAATTTACATATGTATGTGAACAGTTTTTATGTTACCATCATTGACATGCTTAGAACTGGATCCTGAATCGAGATACACAGCAATATGTGCTGACATGGCTTGTTATATCGGCTACTGTGCCCATAAGCAAACTGATTTAGCAAGATATGTGGTGACATACAGGAGCACATCTGATATCAAAATGAAGACATTTGAGCTAGAATACATGAGAAGCCAGTATCCATCACTGGTTACTAAGAGGAACGCTGCCCTCATATTAAATTCTTTTGGTTGCTTTTGATCACAACCATTAATGGGTTGTGTGGTTTGAGGGATTTGGAGCTAGAAGTACAAATGCATTGATTATTGTGAAACAGTAACGTGTAACAACAGTAACTTCATTTGTAATAAGGCGTGCAACAGAGTAATTACGGTAGGGTGGCTAAGAAAGCAATCTGGAATGAAGAGGTGGGGAAAAACCCTGGGAACCTGCTTGAACAAGAAATGCTTTGCAATTCTCTTCTCCTTTTGCATATTCCTTTGTCAGTTGGGATCTGTAAGGGAAAACAGTTTGCAGCAATATTTTTTACAGGCATATTTTCCTTCTCTTCCAGTTTTAATCAGATAGAGGCAAATCCTGGCTTTGCTCTGGAGGTATCTTTTTGGTAGAAGGGCTGATAAGCAGCTAAGCTGCATGAATGAGGAGTCAAAGGCTAATGCTTCCGAGGATAAAGAAATCTGCTTAAGTACATGGTTAAGTTCTACTGTTGTCCATAAGTTTGGAGCATGTACATTTTGGCACACAAAGTACATAATGCCCTCTACCAAAATCTTCACATTCAGCTCACAGAAACTCAGTGACCCTTCCTTTCCCGTGTGTGATTTTACTCATACCAAACATTTTACTCATACCATGTTCAAGCATAAAGACTATTCTTCCAATAGGTATGAAGTCAAGCACTCATTTTTTGTTTAGGAACACCTTGAGACTCTTAAAGCTGTAGAGGTGTCTTTTCTGGTTTCCATTTTTCACATCATGGTACTTCAGTCTGAAAAATGTTGATGTATTTCATTACTGTGGGTTTCTTTTCCTAATTTGATATCTCACAGATGGAATGACTTTGTGCCTTCTGTAAATAACGCCTCTGACATTTGCTTTTATTCCTTAGTAATGATGGGCAATTCCCCTAAGCAGTACTTTTTGGAGTTGGATCACTGTGTATCTGTGTTCAAGCCAAGTTTGCAATCTTTAACATTTCCTCTATATTCATTCATGCTTATCATTGGACTGCTCCCATCCACTAAAATATGAGCTTAACTGTGCAAGCATATGTACAACAGCACCTAAATCTTATTATCATCTAGCAGTCTTTGCATAGACTACACAGTGTGTAAGCATTTGAAATAGTGAAGTTTCAGTGTGAACAGA
Organism: Anser brachyrhynchus; assembly: GCF_964034855.1. Classification (NCBI taxonomy): domain Eukaryota; kingdom Metazoa; phylum Chordata; class Aves; order Anseriformes; family Anatidae; genus Anser; species Anser brachyrhynchus. Next base: position 16,356,100 of record NC_137696.1, read on the forward strand.
TAAATATTTTGTTTTACAAAATATTATTGATAAAAGATAATGTGTTTGTGCTTTGTTTAAATATCTGCTTGTATCTCATGGTAAACTTTAAGAAGTATTTTTAAAATATATATTTATTATCTGCATAGTATCATTTTAATCTCAGGCCTTTTGTACTAAATATTTGTTTTTCCTTTTAATTCCATTTCCCAGTACTGTTTATCTTGTAAAAAAAACTTTGGTGTTCCTTGGTAATGTCACATTTATTTATTGTAAAATCCAGTTGAAATTGTTCCGGTTTCATCTGAGAAAAGTTGAAGGGAAGGTTGTGCTGCACCTAACCATTTTCTTAAGATATACATAAATTCTGAACTTACCGCCTTCTCTCATGCCACCGTCTACACTTGGAATAGACTCAGTCCTGAATTCCAGCTGATCATCTTGCAATATTGAAAATACATAACATTGGTTCAATGACTAGTTTCATACATGTAAAACGAAGGACATTCATTAATACAGTAATTTTCTGTTTATGTAACAGGTGTGCTTTATGTCATTAGAAGGAAATGAACAGATAGGCAGAAAGCAAATTTACACTCTGAAACACATTAAGACTTAAAGAAACCTAACCTTGTATTTATTTGTTGCTATCAAGCCAAGGGTTTGCAAGCATGTCTCTACGCAGCATATAGGATGGACGTATTAAATGTCAGCAGAATTATAAGCGTATGGCCTCATCCCATAATGCAGTCATTCAATAATATATTGGCCATCTACGAATCAAAACACTTTTTTTTTCCAGGCTTTACCTGGAGAGGGGCAGTGTATATCCCTACTCTGTCAGGTAATCCAAGAGACTACAGACAGACTTCTGATTCTCTTAGGTTATTTTCCCAGGTTAACTCCAGGATACTTTTCTCACTCTCTGCAAGGAAAAGAAGCATGAGACCAACCCTACCATTAGAGTGATGCTTTCTGCAGGAAGGGCATAGCTCCCAAGGAAAGGTGGTGTGGAAGAGGCGAGGTGGAAGGTTTATTTTAGTGACTGCACCAGCTCTCTTGTTGGTGCCTAACACTGAAAGATTTAGGATGGTGTTTTCCTTCTCTGGCTGGCTGATATTCATTGAGAAATTTAGAACTCCTTTTCCTGGAGTATTTATGTAAATTTCCTTGATAAATATGTTATTGCACAGTAGCTCGTCAACTTCTGTGTTTCGACCCTCACTTTTTCAGCTAGGCTCTTTGGACAATTATAGCTAACCATAGTCAAGCCTTGCTGGACTTCCATTATCAAGTTGGAAATAAATTGTGATTTTATCTAATCTAACTTCAACATGAGGATAAATTGAAGTTTTGAAAGATTGTAATAAGAGCTGCATGAGTGTAACTGTGTCTAACATTTTTACTAGGACAAAGCCTTAGAGGACATCTGTAAAGACAGGGAGTACTGAAACACTGAATTTATATATTTTACAAACTAATGCATAATTAGATTTTATTGGGATGCGAAAAGATCAGTTGTTCTTTACTAATTAATTTCATGTCACGGCTGGTTTTGGTTTCTATTTCAGATATCAGTAGAATTTATTTGCAAACTACTGTGAGTTGATAGGAATATAGAATGGAAAAATATTGGTTAAAAATAGTAGTCAGGGCAAGAAGGTAATTTAAATAAACATATTTGTCCTGTTCTTTGGTACAGAGAGTGCAGAACTGTAGTAATACAGCAAAATATGCATAACTGACAATTTTCATAGGTAAATTATTGGGAGCAGAACATTGAACAAGAAGCAGCTCAATTAGATCACTACATTTTGGTTCCCAGCACTAGCATTACTTTAGCACTGTCATACAATGGTTTTGTCCTCTTGACTTTGAAAAAGAAGCATGTAAAACAAAGAGAAAGTGAATAATATATCCACAAAAATAAAGAAGAATCAGAGAAATTATATTATGCCTGTGATGTGTATGAAAAAGAGAGAAGAGGTGTGGGGTCTTACCTAATTAATCTTACTGCCAGCTCAGGATTGCTCCCTAAATTACATCTTCTTGTGCTTGTGCAATTCGTTTTAAAAGACTACCAAAACTGAGTTCCTGCCACTTTCTCTGGAGATCTATTTTACAGTCTAGTAGATCTCCCTGCAAGGAAGCTTTCCCGGTGTTTATACACTGTTGTGCTGTGCTAAAAAGCATATTGCAACCCTGTTTGTCTCACAGCTGTAGCATAAAGTAGACAGGGATTTTTATGCCAAATTCAACTGCAAGAGTAACTACTTGTCTGGCAGCAAGGTTTTTCATAGTACAGAGATTTTGTTTAAAATCTGTTTTTAGGTGAGAGATGGAGGCTCAGATTTCTGGCCTTTGGTGAGTCCTTGCTATGTTTCTTCTGTGGTCCTCCCACTGAGCATTCCTTGGGCAAAAAAGATTGTTCAAGTATAAGGCTAGCATAGCCTCTGATGAAGTGATGATTTTTATTATTGTTGTTGTTATTTTTTACCTATTAGAGGGAAACAAACCTAGCTGCCAGGATGAGTCCTTCAGGATTCCTACCATGTAGAAGGAATTTGTTCTGGTCTGAAACATCTTTAACTTCCATGCTGAGGTCATTTAGTCAAGCAGCTTGCAGGATCAGAGGTGGAACTGGAAGACAAATTAAAATACGCAAGTGTTTTCAGTTTTGCTGATGTAGATCAAAGTCACACTAGTGAATTTTTCATTGTTTTTACATGCAGGTTTTTGTAGAATCCAACTTTGGAAATGATTTAAATAATTATATGGTCAGGGTTTTTGTTTGTTTGTTTATTTTTTAAGATAATAGTTTTTTTTTAGTAAAGGTTTTTGTATACTCCTGCTACTGGAGTAACTTGGCAAAGTGAGGTCAACTCAAAAGGGAATGGGGAAATAGAAGTGTTTTGGTTGTTTGTTTTCTGAATTGTTTTGTAGTAGTAGTTGCGTTCAGAAAGTTACTAAATTTAATGACTTAATTATGCAAAAAACAATGGTTTTCATGACTCTTCCCACCAAGTGGTATCCCTCTCATACAAGATATGGCATTAGGAATAGCTGGTAAGTATTGTAACTTAGTCTTTGAGATTGTATGTATCATTTAATTGAGATTAATTTGGCAAAAATACTTGGTTAACTCTGAAATAAGCACCTGACTATTCTGTCCAATAGTTTATATTTCTTCTTTCTAAGAGGAACATCTATGATGATATGTCAAGGAGTATCTGAATTTGTTAGGAGCTCAGAGTTATCATCGTGGTGAGGCACCATTATTTAAATTAAACAATATATGAATGATCAGAAATAACTGGGCTAGCAAATAAGTGCTCTCTTTAATCTCTGAAAATAATAGAAAATTACATGAAGCACAACTTTATATGCTTTTTTATCTGGGCTATCCAATTATATTTTTTTAAAGAAAAATAAAGTGATGACAGACACAGTATAAACACATCAGAAAAAAATGACACTCTGAAGGTCTGTAGATGACTTTCAAATTCACGTCCTTTTAAAGTCTCTCACGTTCAATAGCCAAAACCTGCAGTGTAACAAACATTACTAGACATATCGGAAATTCTTGACTCAGCGTCCACATACAGAAGCATTTAAATAACAGAAGGCTGCCTTGGCTGAGTTTTTTAATGATGCAGAAGAAGTAATAGCAGGAAATGTAATATAAATTATTTTTTGACAATTAAGGGTGATCAGCATCATTCCCTTAATCACTCCGGACAGAATTTTAATTAAAAAAAAATCAGTACATTTTATTCAACATTTGGGGACTTAGCATGCATCATCTTCACTTGTTCATCATTTGTAATTCTTGTAGCCACATAATTCTGTGTCATATTACACCTCTCTTTTTCATTGGAAAAGCTTTCTAAGTCATTATAAGACATCTTCACATCTAAGATAAAAGTCTTTTTCGTAATTTTGAAAATTAAATTAGTAAGTAACAGACAGCCACTAATATGTACCTTGGAACGTTTCATATTATTAATGATTCCTGATGTCTTGTTTTCTCGCTTTTTGGATTTAGCTCCTCTTTCATTCAGGAATATTGGTGTCCCTAAGCCTTTCTGGGCCACAGCTGGAGAAAGTGGTGATTGACAGGACCCTGGTGGGGAAGCTCATCTCCGACACCATCAGTGATGGTAATTACACCCACGTGCAAATCAATTGCCTTACATTAACAATGGAGTAGAGAAACAGTATGTCAACAGGTAGACTAATTATTGCCACTGGGGACTTGCAAACACAACAAGTAATTGCATGTAATGCCATAGTTACAACCCTTAGGACTAAGAACACTTTAAGAATAATATTTAACATCAAAGTTTTCAGGCTTGTCAAATATTGAATAGGTTTCTAAAATTTAGTTTCTTATGCGTTTCAATCACTGGGAACATGCCATTTGAACTTGTGTTTATTTCATAACTGGGAAAATGGGACAGAAACAAACGTTAGCCAACTGATTAATTACATGGGATAGTTATTATTAAAATATTTTCTTATTAGAACGCTAGGTATGTGGAGGTGCTCTGATTTAGTTTCTAGATTTCCAGCATCTCACAAGCATGATTAACTAGTGACTAACTACAAAGATCTTGTTTAATGTAGGGGAAAACTTAAGTAAATATACCTGTCTTCAATAGTTTTATAGAATGGCAATAGCTTCTTCAGCTTGTCCCTACTTAGTTCCACTGAGCCTAACCAGCTGTCACCATCTTGGCATCTGCATGATCAAGAATAAGAAAATTCAGTGTGAGCCACACTACATGTGCACTGTCTTCCAAATTCTTAAAAAGTAGACCCAAATTACATCCTTTCGATATGATTATATGCTAGGTTTAGCTTTGATCTTTAATGATTTATTTTTGTCCATACCCATGTATCTATTGAATATTGGCTTGGTTATTTCAGAAAGCTGCAGTGCCGTGTCCCTTTCATCTTTTCTTATCATCTTAAGTTTAGTCCTGCAAAATAAAATTAATAAAACTATGTCAGTAGAATCTTTAGTATCAAAAAATTTAACTAACTTCATTTGTTGTATCAACTAATTACAGAGTGAACACATCTAGCATCTTGACTCCTTTTTTTCACCCTTTGCCAAAGTTACTGCTAAGACTACAAATTCCAACTCAGATTTTTTCCCTTTGTTTCCAGGGGGAGGTTTTTGTAACTAGAGGTGACAAGAAGTAGGAAAGCATGGAAGCTAGGGTTATGCCCAAACTGAAATTGTTTGTAGAACTTATTTAGCATACACTTTTATTTTTTTCATAAAAAATAAATAAATTATACATACGTTGCATTATATTCCCTTAGTATGTTACATAAATACAACTTTAAAAATATTTTTATCTAATAAAATTTACAACTAAAGCAATAGTAGAGCAACAAATATGTTTTCCTTCAGTTATATATTCAAACTGCTATAAATGAGGTTATGTAATCATTTATCCTTGTATTCACTTATTCAAGAATTTCTTTTGCCTCTATGTTTGTTAATGTGCATGTCTGAAGGTGAAACAGGACAGCTTCTGTTCAGTAAAAGCAAAACCACCAAATACTTGTCACTGTAATACATATTTTTATGGACAGCAAAAGAAGATAGTTTTGCTACCCACACAGTAGTGTTAAATATATATATATATATATATATATTGAACTAAGCATACTGAGAACCAAGACAGTACTGTCCTAGAATAAATTAACTGTAATCCAACAAAATTGCACGTCCTTCCAAATCTAGGTTGGAATCTGGGTTGTGATGTTAATGTTGGCCAAAAAGAACTTGATATTTAATACAAGAGGTCTTTATGAACATAATAGTTTGGTTTTTTAAAAAACAAATACGAAAGTGTGGTTAAAGGTTACAATCTGCCACAATTACATCTGTAATGTTGTAATTCTAATTATAACTCAGAGTAGCATGCCCTCTTAACATTTGGAATAATAAAGGTCAGATTGCATGCACAAAATACAGAATGAAGATTGCTTTTGTAAACCGCATGCCTCTTACAAAATGCTGTTAATTTTTATTATTATATAGGTAAAATTTAAAAAACGTTTAATTGGAAAAGATAGAAAAATTGCCTTCTTAAAAGACAATGGCATTTCTCATTTTGTAAATTAATTTGTGGCACTGAGGACTTGTGGCAGGAGTATGTAGGATATAATTTGCACTGCCCATCTCTTTAGGGTAATCTGACCCTGCAGCATATGGGTTCTCTTCAGGGCATCTCTCCGAACAGTAGTATAATTGCCCATAGTTACATTCAAGTAGATTTAGTTGGCATCAGAGTTTCTAGGTTTGCTCTTCAGATGGGCATATATTTCATTTATGTTTAGAGTCTGTTTTAGCTTCTAACTCACCACGTCAGATACTTTATCACCATTTATTTATTTTTTTCTCCAAAAGCTAGTGTTAATGTTACATTTCAAAGGCAATTATTTGGCTTTAAATTTTGCCCTTTAGCATTTGCATACCAGATACTTCAGAGCTGTGCCAGTACATGACTATTGGAAAATGCAACTAGTTGTAAAACAGACTAAATCAAAGCAAAGCTGAATAGCCAGTTTTCACTGCTTATGTGCAAGACTCAACTGTCGACAGAAAATACTTAAGGATATTAAAAATACATTTAAGAATCTAGGACATTAGTCACAAATGCAATTTTTTGTTGTTTTTAAGGGGTTGTTCTGCAGGATTATTCTATTTTTTTAAATCCAGTTCCAATTTTCTTGTCATGTTTCTTTTAGCAGAGGTTTCTGAGTTTACTTTCTGAAAACAGCTTGCTAGCTTTACTTTAAACCTGATTCTCATTAGCAATTCTTCAGTGATCTGATACTGGTTACCCTGATGCCTCATCTTGTTCTCAGACATCTCTTTAAATGTAGGCACTGTTTCAATAACTGGATAAGAAAACACTTGGGAAAAATCCTAGATAGCACTGTCTAATTAATTTTCATTGTCAAATTAGTTAATCAGTTTTATATTGAACTATTTTGGTCTGTTAATCAGTTTTATATTGAACCATTCTACTGCACTTTCCCAGACTTCAAGGGAGTTTGTTCCGTCTTGGTTTTCTGTATTGCTTGAGTACCCACAAGTTAAGCTTTCAACAAGTTCATAACCCCTCTAACGCATAATTCCGTATGTAACAGCCACCCAGAGTCTTACAATGTCAGAATTCCAGATACACCTCATGTACTAATTTTCATTTATCATGCTCAATACCAGCAATGCTGTATGAGGTGCACTTCCAGAATTCCAAAATACGACGGATGCTACTGTAAGAAAAAAAACCCAAAGGCTGAAGCAAGATGAAAATGGATGTGGAAGGGCACGTATTTGAATGTAGTCGTAACTTGATACGAGATAATTTATTCAGGTTTATGTAATCTGAGTACTCCCTAAGCTTTATTTCTCACTTCCAAGAAGGTCCAGGCAGAATGACACATTGATGTCTTTTAGGAGATTACAGAGGCTTCAGTGTAATATTTAAGACACTGTCTTGAAAAAATTGCTTTTTGCAACGTCTCAGTGGAGAGTTCAGAAATTTGTTTTCTTACTAGAAACAGGTATTACAGTGGTGACTATTTTTTTTCCAGCTGTTCTTGCAGACAATTTCATCATCTTGTCATTCGAGGACCATAATCAACTCTGCTTCATTCAGTTTACAAGGAAGATGGGTTCTCCTGATGTAAACAGAAGGCTGGAAAAACTCTCTTGTTTGGATTTTAAGGTATAGCTGTCAATGGTGACTGTAAAGGCTACGGTATCTTTATATTACAAATCACTGGCACTCACGGATTCTTTATAGAAGTATAAATTTAAAAACCTTTGTATAACTGATCAGAACAGCTCAAATTCTAAAAATGACAGTTATTGAAAAGTCAAGAAAAATGACATGGCATTCTGAGCTAATGAGTTAAAAATACTGTGCCAAGAGGGATCCAATTTTCTACTGTATTTAGGTTGAGGGCTCAGACACACAGTTAAGTTACCCCTGCTTAACAGATTACCTTGTGTCAGTTGAGCAGCAGTAACTTTGCACATTCTCAGCATCTAACAAGCATGAAGTAAAATCTGTAATGGTAAACCTCAGTGTAAAAGATTTAAGCTAATGTGTTTTGCCTCTTGTTTGCTGTGGGCTAAAAACGCACGCATGGTCAATTACTAAGGCTCAACCGATATACACGAACTTGTGAAGCTATGATAATTCAGTCATCTGTCTGAGTTCTAAGACTCTTGTAACTCCTTGCAGAAATCTTAATTTTCCCTCTAGTTACAGTAATCGTATTGTTGGGATAGTTGGTTTTACAATTAAGTCACAGAGCTAGGACTCAAGATATAGAAGCTGAGTTTCTCGCCACTGCGCAACTATGTGTGTGATCTTAGGCAAGTGATTTGGTACTTCTGTATCTCAATTCCCGGCTTATATCATATTGATTAAAATACTCCCTTTTTGCAGCATTTTATGTAGGGGTATGTCTATAGCACAGTCACAGCAGTAGCAAAAAGGTAGTTTACAGATCGTTGAGCTAGTTTTAAACTGACTGGCTTGGATGTCAGTAGAAATGAGTTCATCTCAGGCTAAATTATACTGCATCTTGAGTGGGTTGGTATATGTAGACATAACCTATTTGCACCACAAGCTCTTTGGCTTCAGGACGGTGTAACTCTGACCTTAGGTGGAAGTGCTTGGCACTACAACAGTATAACAAAATAATCAGCCAAAGGCAATTATCTTTAAACAGGTAGAGGAGGAAAAGGGCCAAGCCCAATCACTTCAAGAAAGAAGCAGAGGCAAGCCTTTGCCTAAGAAAGGTAGAAAGATGTAGTGAGCAAAAGAGATAGTTTGTATTTATTTCAAATTGAATAAATGTTAAGGAAAACAAACTTGTGCTAGCAAATATTTTTCCCTTGACAACCCCTTAGTAATTTGCTTCCTCACGTAAGGGAATGTGCAACTTCAAGGCAAGCTTTTTAAGGAAGTGTTTAATTTAAGTTTTGCCATAGTACGTTTTAACTTGCTTGGTAGAAATGCTTTCTGCTAGGATGAATATCTAATACATTTTCCAGGCTGTTTCAGTTCAGGGCCTCTTTTCAGCAATGACTTGTGTTTGCGAGATTGATCCAACCTCTATAACGTGGATTTGAGACAGTTCACTGTTCACCAGGAACTGAGCTGATACGTAGTTTACTTTAAAATGATGTGCACTTGTGCCTGCCCTATGGTGTTTGTTGTGCTTTAGAGGCAAGGTTGGTGGGTGGTGGTGGTTTTTGTTGTTGTTGGTTTTTTTTTTTTTAATAGCACTAAACTCTAAGAAACTGTGGTGAGCTGAAGATTGCCTTCATTAAATTGTAAGGCCATAGCTTCTTGCTTCATTTAGGTTTGGAAAATATATTTTCATTGTAGGTATTACTGTGCACATTTTGGATCTAATGGTTATGGCAGTTTTTCTTGGGAAAAAGGAAAGCCTAATCCATAGAAAACTGTCTCTGCCGTAGGAAACCAGAAATATCTGCTGGACTCCTTAATAAGGTTGTTACGTTCAGTTCTTTGCTGAGACAGCTGAGCTTCTAGAAACACCTCCAATGTTAACTTTGCTTTCTCTTGAAATCAGTGGGAATCTCTATGGATTATTTCTTTACCAGCCAAAAAAAAAAAAAAAAGGCATTTGCATTTTTTAATTGAATATTCTTTTGTGTGAAGCTTGCTAGTTAGGCAGCTAAATATAATTTTTATTATCTTCAGAATAGCACTAGTGTGAGCCAGCAGAAACTATTATTCACTACTGCAATAATATTATGTCAGTTCTCTGCATTGAATTAGAGTTCTTCATGGCTGTTCTTGGTCAAGCTTACAAAAGCTAAAAAATCACAGACAAAGTCAACAGTAGTGTTGCTACCAGTAGTAACAAAAGAAACAAAAGATATTCCTTAATTGCAAATGTGCAAACAATATACACTTAAAACAAAAACAGTTCCTTAGTTTTGATTTTTTTTCCAAGAGAATTTGAACTAAAAGGTGGCTTGCACTGGTACAGAACTACCATGGGATTGAAATAGAGAACAAAGATTCAGGAAATTTGAGTGTAGCCTTCATTTCAGCCTCTGACATTCAGCCTTGAAAAATGTACGTAGTATTTGAGTTTTAATTTCTGTTTCTAAAAATGAGGAAAATGCTTGCTTACAGTCATATGTAACAATATAATTAAATTTCTCTCTTATTTAGATAGTAATATCTTTGATATGTGGACAGATGCATGTTCACATTGTTCAGTGTCCAGCCAAATGATGGGAAAAATTGGCAGGGAAGTCTAGGCGGTACTGGACTACCAGAGTGCCATTAATAATGAGAAAAGTCAACCATGCTTCTCTCATCACAGGTTGATATTTATCCAAAAGTTAATATTATACACTATACATACCTGAATAGAAGAATTTATTTCTTTATCCTCTTCTTTTCTAAGTGATATCACCTTGAATTTTATTTACACTTTGAAAAAAAGTAAGAATTATTGTGTGAACCACTGCAGTCTTAAAGTACAGCAAAATAAAAACACAACTATTATTATTTGCCTTTTCTCAGTGGCATTAGTCCATGTTTGAAAGTGTAATGTCTAATGCAAGAGGTAAAGTTATACGCAAAGATTATTGTCTGTTAGTAGATGTGAAATTGTTGCCAACAGTTAACACTGCAGTACAGCACTAATTAATATATGTGAAAGTATTTGTGGTTTTCCACCCTAAGAACATGTTGCTACCAAATTCATTATTTTTACGCAGTTTTAATTCAAATAGAAGTTACTTGTTCATTTTTATGTGTGCTTTATACTTTTAAATAGAATTTTGACAAGTAAAACAGGATATTCTGAAAATATTGGTCTTTTGCAAGTTTTTCACATCTGTATTTTTTAATCCATTTCAATTTACTGAAGGAGACAGTACAAGGAGTTAAATGTTTACCATGAGAGAACAACATTGTTAATTACTTTGATTTCAGTTCCTTTTGATGTGTATTCAGGGGTTGAAGAGGTCAATAATATTATGACCATGCAAATGGAAAAGGGTTCTTTTTGACCATATAAAAACCAGAAAAGGATTATTAAAGCATTAACCTTGATTTTAATGGCCTTGGTTGAGTGGTGAGATCACAATTTGGATGAGCCTGATTATTTACTAAATACAATACATAAATGCAACGGGTTCTTAACACCCATTGCACTCTGGCATTATCGCATTACTGCCATCCTTTGTTGCCTTGCAGACAGGAATATGAAAGCAATCTGTCATGTAGTGAGACTGGCTCCAGAAGCATTTCTCTGATAAGAAGACCCCCTGCCCTTTGCTAGTGTCTGGTCCAGTAGGCTTAGCCATGCGCTTAATCCCCAGAAAGTGGTTCGATTATTGCTGACCAGCAATGGCAAGATAGTTTTTTTTTCCCCTAGCTATCAACCTTCCATTAATTCCTTAAGCAGAAATGCGGTGCAATCTATATTTCCTTGGCATGTGTCACCCAGATGGTGCACTGCTCATGTTTTCAAATAACCATGCTCCAAAATAACGGAGTTTGAATAATAAATTCCACAAATCCTTCCTGAGAAAGAGGCACAATTCTCAAGAGCTGCATAAACTTTACGCATGATGCTGTAGCTCATCCACATTATGCAGAAAAGTATATATTCTCTTGCAAAGCAGATATTTGTATCTGGATTCCTTAATTTAGGGAGGAAAAAGAAAGATATACGTTTGCTCGAACACTGTAGAATATATTTAATATTCGATTATGTCTTAAACACTAGCCTTAGTTCCCTGGTCAGCTTTGAAGAACTTGTCATTTAATATGGCTAAGCTTAAATCCTGTGTGTAGGTCGATGCTGTCAAGCAACCATGACTGTACATTTTGGTATTGATTGGAGTCATTGCAGTAAATTCCTTCTTAACTCACATTCCTTTCCTTCCCAATCCCCTCCCCATAGATAAAAGTGTGAGCATGTCTCTTTCTGTCTGAGGAGATATTTTTCACATTTACAGACAGCCTATATGGAGATATATGTACACAGTCCTCTGTGTATATATAGATTCTCTTTTCACACATCCAAAGTAAACACTCCTAATTGCTCCTACTGTGCTATTTTATCACCGTAAATATTTCCTGCTTTTTTTTTTTTTATTCCATCAGATTTCTTATATTGATATACCTGGACCAGAAGGTAGAAGGATGAAACGTCACCTGGCAATAAACTGTATGCAAGACATGGTCATTTGCTGGTGGTCAGCAGCTAGTGATGGAGCATGGCCTTGGTCTCCTATTTCCTCTGAGAGGGACAGAGCCAACCTTTTGCTATTAGGCTGTACACATGGCAAACTGGAGGTAAAGTTCTCAACTCTCTTGTTACATGATTTTACAGACTTGCTAAAGAAATAACTATTCAAATTAAATGCATTTTCTGGTACACAAAAAGAAACAGTTTAAAATGTTAAGAGAGGAAGAGAGGAAAAATTAAGAGAGGAAGATCAGCCATCCTGATCTTAAAACAGAAGTTCATTATTTAATTGAAAAAACACATTATTTACTATGTTTAATATTTTCACATCAAAATTGGCAATCTGAGAAATGAAGCACGAAAATTAGGTCTTTAAAACGGAATAGCTTTGGAGCTGCTACCACTAAACACTCTTTAACGTGGTTTATAAGCTGTATCTGTTGCATGTTGTTCCCCAATGCGATTATTTTGCATTATCTGCAATGTTAACTGATAGGTATTTCTTAGTCTACTTCAAATGTTTTATTACAAACTTTAAGCTACACCCAGCTGCTGCTTAAATTGTTGTGATGGGTATTAATCAAATTAGGGAATGTTTTCTTGGAGAAAAAGTCAAAATTCCCCAACTACAGGTGGAAATGTAAGCTATGGGTTAGAACAGGGCTACAGGCTGACCCTCCTCCTGACACTTGCTTAGCTTACATTTTTGGGCAGATCTTTCCATTTCATCTATTTCATTTTTATTTCACATGTTTAAGAATCCGCTATTTGAATCCATTTTTTTATGTTAAGTAAAAGCTTTTAAATGAAGCTATCTGGGCATATTTTGAAAAGAACTGTAGCTTAAATTTAAACTGAATAAGCTGTTTTGGACTAACTTCTTATATAGATGCTCCTATATTCAGAGTTTTATTTTCAGTTTAGTTTAAGCCAATTCTAGTATGGAGTAAAAAGGCACTGACTGTGGGAGAAGAGCACAAACTGGAGGATCAACTGTGGAATAGCTGTTCTGTGGTAGCTATTATAGGCTATTCCCCTGTAGGGAAAAACCCAAAGTAACACTTTAGAATAAGCTGTGCTTATAAACAACATTCTGTGCTCTTTAATTTGGGAAAATGTAAATGTTTTAATGTCTTGGAATTATTACTTTGATAACTAATATTAATTTCAGTGAGTTTTTTTTTTCCCTTGGGATTTTCTATACATGTTGAAAGCAAAAGAGAAAAGGTAGCTGAGACAGCTTTTCTTATTTCTGTCATTAATCACTGTAGAATTTAAGTTTAAATTACCTCCAGTTCTGCGTTCTTTATTTCTTTTCAATTGACCTCTCTCCACTAGTGGTCATCTTTGACTCATCTTTCTCTTCTGCCTGATACACACCTGCAGTTCTCAATTTCCCCTGCAGCTGTGCCCAATCACATATAAAAATAACTCTGGTACTTAAAACATGCATCTGTACTTTGTAAGCTTTGGCAGCCTAATCTCCTGTGTGAGTTTCATATTATGAAACGTCATCCTACTAAGAGCTCGGTTCTAATTTCTTACTGTAACATCCATATGTCCTGGTTCTAACAGCAACATTCCCATGCCATTCATTTCCTTGCCACATCTCTGTATGTTCTTCCAGGATGCTCCCTAATTTCAGCATACCATTTTGAGATCTCTATTTTCTGAGATTTTTTTTTAAGACTCGTTTCTTCTATGAAATTCACAGAAACTACCCATCTGGTTTAAAGCTTTCTCCATTTTATATGTTAAAAGGAGATTCCAAATCACAGCATCACTCTGCATCTTTCAGTGCACTTTGTTTTATTCTTTTCTGGTTTATGCTTTAAGTTGCTCAGGGCTCAGTCTGTCTAGTGTAGTCCCAAGCACATCACTGGTGCTTAACACAATAAGGGTAATAAGCATTCACTGAGCCTTTAGGCCTAAATTCATAATCCTTTTAATTTAGCCCATATTGTAATATAAATATAAGGAAATTATTTTAAAAAGCAGAACTGCCAAATTTAACTGTTCTGTTGCTTTCCTTTTTCTCATCCTTTGTCTGCACTTGTCTGTTTTAATTCTAAACTCTTTGGATGAAATTTCTTTTCCCATGTTTGTCAACAAAATACTGAGTACTATACCACTGGTATGGAAAATTCAGTCACATATAAATATTTTTTTTTCTTTTCTTGCTGGTTGTAAATTAGTCTGTCCCACATATTTATTTCTTGGATGCTCAAGACACTCTGCTTATATGCTCTTCCTATATATCCATGACATGCAAACTATAGTACTGTGTTTTTTGGTTTTTTTTTTCGATGATTTCTCTAGTATCCCTTATAGGTGGTAGTAACATTCCCCTTCACAAACCAGGGGATGTTGTAACCCAGCAGCTCTGGAAATAGCATCAATCCCCAAACTGCAATTAACTTAAGTACATCTTTACCCCCCAGAGTCTTAGAGGGGGATTTTAACTTAAGACATTTAACTTCTGAGCATCATGAAATAGCTTAAACATGAGCAAAAATATAGTTAGCATTTTCAGATAGCTTCTGAACAGTTACTCTCTAGGACAGGTAACACAAAAAATACAGTGTTTCTGTAAACATGATTATTTGCCTCTCTTTTCCTCTACTATCTTACCATTTATAGTGTTTTTCAGATACAGACCTGGAATAAAATCCTGTCATGCCATTGTTATGCCTTAAAGTATATCCATATTTATCATATTTTGACCATTATTGTGAGTTTTCTCCCAGTAAATGATTATTGTCAACAAAAGAATGAGAAGAAGAATGAACTGATTCAATTTGGGGAATTTATCAAAAAGAAGCCCATAAATGTCTAGCTGTTTGGGGTTATGAAAAAGAAAACCAAGCCTGAGGAAAGGAATGGGTGCTACCCACAGCCTTTCTACAGCACAATAGTTCTGACCTACAAAAACCACAAAAAGATCTGCCAGGTACTGACACTTATTGTTGTGGCAGAGCAAATGTAAATGATACTGCTTCCTCCCTGGAAGAATTTTCTGAGTGGTATTTGTTGTCCACCCCAAGACTGCTTGTTAGGAGGAGGACAGGAATAGCCCTGGGACAAGACAACCCAACCCCCTTGTCATGATAATATCCTCTAACTACACATTATGCACTGGAGTGATTCACATTCGCTTACAGTATTTGGGGTATGGTGTACTTAAGCAGCATTTCAACTTAATGGGGGAAATCCATTTTACATTTTAAATACCCTATAAATGTGTTTGGAATTGTGCTGTATGGCCTCATGTCTTAACATTTGCTACTATTAGGCTAAAATTAGACATTATCCCCTTAAGAACAAAAACAACTTTTTCCTTGCAAATCTTGACTTCTTTTACTTTTTTTTTTTTTTTCCCAGGGATCAGTATTTTCTATGTTAAATGCTATAGGATTTGGTTAGGAATCTTCCCCTGAAGAAATAATAACATTTTTCTGGTTAGCATATGACTGCCGTGGTGTGTGATGTATGTTGTGCATTCACTCATGTTGCTGCAGGAGTATTTGTTTGTTGAACCTTTGTCTGCTTTCATGCGTGTATTGGTTTCCTCTGGTAAACCTATCCACTCTCCAATTTATTTATTTAATTGTTTGTTTCTTCTTTGTCGAAGTACCAGTGATCAAGGACGTTATTTAAATTGTCTCCCTGTAGAGATAATGCTGGTATTTTGATTTTGAAAGCAGAAGAGGAATCTTTCAGAAATCATTTCAAACAATTTGCTGTGAATAAATAAGATCGGATCTGAAATCATCCTTGGATTAAATGCTTTGAGAGAAAGACATGTAAAAATCAACTTGAACAGCAAACATAAATTAATAGGAGGTGATGATACCAAGGCTCAGTTACTGTAGTAGCTTGCATTTGTCTTTACCATGTTTATTTTCACTCCATTTAGTGCTAGTACAAATCACTGAAATTATACTTCAATCTTGCGGAAAAAATAATTTTCCTGAGAGAGAACATTATTTTTCTTTCTCCCACGAGGCAACATGTAATAGTTATTTTCTCCACACTATGCCACAAACTTGTGAAATACACACAGCAGACCTTTTATGAGTGAGCTATCCTACAGATCTAGTACTACTCAGAAAAACATCTAACAGGTGACTGAATAGCTGAAATACCTCTCACACACATAGAGCAGAGAATGTAAAATCCTTGATGTCACATTGGGTTAAAGGTTTAATGAGTAATACAGGATGAATATTATGATGATAACTTTTGAAAGAAAATAAAACTAAACGTTGGCTGAAGATCTAAATAATAAGAATACATGTGGGACTGTAAATGCAATGCAGCCAAGTAAGTTGGAGTAGGAGCCTTGCATTTTTATTTTAGAAGAGTTTAAAAATAGGGTGTTTTTTCTTCCTCCTTCAAAGTGCTGTCTTTAAAATTATTTTACTCTAGTGTGCACTACACTTCGCACTTTACATTTCTAATTAAAGTGTTTGTTGTTATTTGCAGCCTCACTGTGTGAAATTAAACAAGCATTTTTTTAGCATCCATAAAATAAATCAAACGTTTTTCTCATCTGAAAGACACACAATCCAGTCACAGCAAGCTTGTTTCTGTTTCTTTTGTTTTCTTCTTTTTTTTTTTTTTAATCTGCTCGGTAAGCCAATTTTCTGCTTAAGAACTACTGTTTAAAACTCATATTTGTTTTGATATGTGGGTTTTATCCTCTCCCAGTACTCTATGCAAAATACTTCAATTTTAAGTGTTCAAAGATTTGCACTAAAGAGAGCGATACTGCTTACACAAGCTAGTGCTATTATTTCTTTCACACATAAAAAAAAAGAAGGTATGTTTACTAGCATAATTCAGGCCTGTTAGTTACAAAAATTAACAGATTCCTTGACTTGGATTATTACGACTTCTGGGTTGGGTTTGAGAAGTTGGCATGTGTAGCATCCCTCATACTGCTGATTACTGCAAGGGGAAAATGATATAAATGTGCAGTAGCGATGCTTGACTGCTGCATTGGTAAGGGAAATGTGCATAAATTATGTGGACAGTATTTAAATACATTTACTACACGTTAGTAAAGTACATGTCACAAAACTAAACAGCACTTTTTAAAAAATGTATTTATTTTACAGAAAGTAATTGTTTTTACTTCGTGCAAAGTACTTCCAGAAGCGTTCATTTGAAATCCAAGGCTAAGTGCTTGGTCCAAGATTTATGGAAAGCACTTAACATTGAATAGGATTATATGTGTCACTGTGCGGTATTATGGCTTCGTCTTTTTCGATCCACTGCCCTGTCCCCTGCTCCACAATTCTGACAGTTGTCCTACCCACTGCTGAGGGAAGTCCTCCAGTTTTGCCTTCCCATTCCTTGCAAAAATGTTGGGTTTGTTAACTGAAGGAAATATTGTGATTTTAATGTTCCCCTCTTGAGTTCCAGGGAGTTCAGAACTACTGCTTGCCAGGAAGGAATCCCAGTGGATTCCTTCAGATGGACTGCTAAAGCATTATGTATGTTACGTTTACTAGCATGTGGCTACTTACCAGATAGGTAAACAATTGGCAGGTAATGGCATACCATCTTCTTGGGGGGGAAAAAAAAAAAAGTTGTTTTGATTGCTAGTCTGTGTTTCATAGAATCACAGAATGATTTGGGTTGGAAGGGACCTTAAGGATCATCTAGTTCCAACCCCTCTGCCATGGGCAGGGACACCTCCCACTAGCTCAGGCTGCCCAAAGCCCCATCCAGCCTGGCCTTGAACACCTCCAGGCATGGGGCAGCCACAGCTTTTCTGGGCAACCTGTGCCAGTGCCTCATCATCATCACAGTAAAGAATTTCTTCCTTATATCTAAGCTAAGTCTACCCTCTTTTAATTTAAAGCCATTCACCCTTGTCCTATCGCTACACACCATGATAAAGAGTCCCTCTCCAGCTTCCAACTGGAAGGAATGCTTTTTTCAGTGTTATCTTAGCCTCATTAACATGCTTCTGTAGTGGCATGTCTCTGCTTTAGTTCTTCAGTTAGTGGCATGAAGAATTATTAATAAAAGTAATTCCTGTCAAAGAAACTCAAATCTTCCCTCTCAGATGAAAGAATATCCATTTTTCCCCCTCAGAGTGCCAAATACCAGTTACATTCAGCAAAACAGGAAAGCAGAACAAAGAGGTCTCTAGGCTTGCAACTCTTCCTCCAAGAGGCAAATGAGGCCACTGACACATGAGAAGCACTTTATCGGTTCCAATCTAAGGAAAAGTGTTTCTCTTGTTTTCAGCCAGAATATGAACAGTAGTCTCTAGAAAACTTTCATTTAAGCCTAATTTGTTTAAACAGTATGTTAAAACATCTGTTTTAAGATACAGCAAATAGTCTTCCTCTCCTCTCAGGAACATTTCCGTAGTATAGAATTTTTCTACATACAGCAACCAGTCCTACCCAAGATTTCATTTCAAGGATCTGCTTTTAAATCACGTGCGGGTAGGAAGCTTCTCATCTCAAGGTTCGTTAAATTAGGCCTTTCAAAAAATATAAGGTTTTCCTTTCTTTTAAATTCAAGGTAGTGAGCAACATTTTGTCCCTCTATTACTCTAACATGGCAGAACAAAAGTATTAATTGGATTCTGTTTGGTTGCTGACTCTCAAATGATCAGATAACATTTATTTTTCTGTTACTATTTCCATTGCTGTTTTCCAGTAGTCACTCCTATGGAGTTGAAAAATCCACAATTCCCATGTTTTCTTCTGTGTTGTCTTAAGCTTCAAGGCCAGTTTCTCTTCAGAATTTAATAGTGCTTTCAATCTTTCATCTCTCGTGTGCTTGATTATTGTGTGTATCTTCATGATTTTCTTGTCGCTTGTGAGGAGATGTTCAGAGAAGAGCGCTAGTTTGGGATCAAAATGTGTAGGTGAATAACGCAGTGCATTGAAACCTGCCACAGGAAGACAGAAATCTGAGTCCCAGAGGGCCTCAAGGCTCATTTCACTGAAGTTATGGAAGCTTTGAAGACTTGCTTGGGCAAGACTTCCATTTCACATATTTGAAAGGCAGCTATCTGGGTCTCTGTGCATAGTCTTAGGGAAAACTGCAGAACAAATAACACTTCACCTTGTCTTTATTTGGGGTTACAGAGCTCTGTGGTCACAGTAATCCTCTGTCCACAATAACCTCTTTTACAGGTTGCCTTGCTATGCAATTTAACACCCTAATAAGCTATACATTTCAAGCCGTTCTAACACCAAACCGCTGCACAGTAGCCACTGCATATTTTGTGGGCTTAAATGACTAGCTGCAGAGGCTAATTCATTGGTGAGCGAATGGAGCAGATGAGAAAAGGGTTTTCAGCCTATATAACTGATTTCATCTTTTATTTCCTTTTTGATATATATTTTATTGATCACTACTCTTGTTAGAAATCAGCTTACTTTTTTTTTCACAAGATGGGTGCATTGGCTTCTGTATTAGATGCCTTCACATCCAATATTTTGTTTCTTGCCTATTAAGTAGTTCTTACTGTGTCCCTAACTACACATCTTATACTAAGACTTCTGTATTAACAAGCAGCTGGTTTGCAGCCACAGAACAGCAACAATCCTTTTTTCTTGCTGCTTCTTGCAAAAGAAACCCTTTTACTCACAAAATAAGTAAACTGTCAGAACGAAACATCCTAATCAGTCTGATCAGCATCCCAGATAACTTGCTTATAAATTCATTATGTACTTCTGAAGTAATGGGTGGTATGCCAAAAAACTTCATTTCTTATTCTTCTTCTTTGCAAGATGAAAGGCTAAATTGTATGTTCAGTTGGTCTAGTGATCTGTGGAAATCAACTTTAAACTGCCTAAGTATTATGTGTGCATTTTTGTTTTCAACCTGAAATTTCCAGATTTCCTCCATCTCCCTTTTTTTTACCACTTCCTGTGTAAATAGTACTTGCATAGCACTTGGTCCCAAAAGTAGGGGCTTAAGTGGCAGGTCAGCAGCTTTAATTTATAGTGTGAATAATGCTATTGGTATACCTGAGGGTGGGGTTTGGCTACGTTTGACATTTTCCTTTCACTGTTTCCTTCTGCATGAACAAACACCACCATGCTTCTGACCAACTTCCACTACTCTCACTCTTCTAGAGACATTGTTTTCCTTTCTCTCTTTCAGAGAAATAGCTTTTTATAAGCCAATTTATAACTTGTTTTTTATTTTTTTACCACTAGTACTTCAACACTTTCCCTGCTCCAGTCCTGTACAATACCTCTCTCAAACACACATATTGTAGACCATGAAACTTCATTGGACTCCACTGTTGCCTCCATCATTTTATGGCATTTTGCATGCTTCCACACTACAAATTCTTGTTCTTTGCCAGCTGCTGTCTTTGGTTCATATTCTGCATTTGTGTTCTTCCATTTTGTTCAGCCTTCAAGTACCCCTAAATTGTCCCCATTTTCTACTATCACAAATTCATTCTATGGCACCAAAGAGCATCTACCACCTGCTCGCTTGGCAATGTACAGTGCACATTGTTTAAACATGCCATTGTTGCTACCACTACAGTATAATATTTTCAGTTATTGTGGCCCAGAGCAAATGATAAAAAATGCTCTACATGTGATGCTCACAGTAACCTATTAGAAACTTTTCCAGAAATTTGGGGATTTCTCCCCCATCCTCCTTGTGAATAATCAGCTATTCTTTGATATGTCAGCTGCTCATTTCTCCTCCAGTAGGACTGCTAGGACCATCCCCTCTTTAATCTTCTATTCTACTAACCTGTTGTGTTCTCTGAGCAAACAAATATGGCTCAAACTATATGACAAAAAGTAACCTTTGAAAAGCCTCACAACTCTATAATATGTGTGCTTGTTTTATCTTACTGAGCAATGAGAAAATGTGTTTTCAGCAGTCTGTTTTTTAAACCATCAAAGTCAAGAATAAACTGTTACAAACTACTACCAAAGTTTTTTGGATTTTTTACAGGTTCAGAGTTACGTCCGTACGGAATGGGATCCACTCGATGCTAGCTTCAGCACCAAGGAGCCTTATCGGGTTCACATAGTCGAGCACTCCATCTCCGCAGACAAAGAGCCCATGGCTGACAGCTGCGTCTACGATTGTGCTAGGAACAAAATTCAGTGTGTGGCAGTCACCAGAATACCACTGCCATCAAAGGCCATCAGCTGTTGCAGAAATGTTACAGAAGACAAACTAGTCCTGGGTTGTAAAGATTCATCAGTAATTCTGTACGACGCCTACAGCCAAGTGACTCTGTTAGCCCAAGCAAAACTATTGCCTTCATTAATGACTTACCACCCTTCTGGGGCCATATTCGTGGTTGGCAGCTCTCAAGGGGAGCTGCAGCTTTTTGACACAGCACTGTCCCCAGTTAAAATTCAGCTGCTGGCAGAAGAGTTTTCACCTGAGGCAACTTTGCAATTCAGCAAACACTTTGATGCGTCTAGCAGCCTCGTCCAGATCCACTGGGCTGCTGCTCAAGGTGCATCTCCCTGCTCTGATGACACAGATATCCATGATCTTTTGTTGGTTAGATTTGACAAAGGACCCTTAGGAGTACTTCGCTTTAAACTAGGTAAGTTACTGAGCACATTTATTGAACCTTAGGCTCTAGAGGAAACATTTGTACCTCACAAGTTTTTGGTAGCTTGAAAACATCCTCATTTTAGATATATGGTACCAAAGCGTTGAAAGTACACAATTCCAGTGATGTCTGAAGATGTGAACCAAGGACTCCATTACATTTAACAATTATTTAGTATCTGTTCTTGTGGGGTCTGACAGAGTAGGATCCTGATTTCTTGTATTAGGGTCCTGTTATGTTCCCTGCTACTCTAATAATGCGTAACAATTTATCATATTGAAAATTATTTTCATCTGTACTATGCAATTGTAAGAATTGTATTCCTTCTCTAGTAATACCTGCAACATACCAAAATAAGCTATATGTCATAATAGGATAGTAATGCTATCTCTTTAACAAATGAATTATTGTTTTGTATGATGCAACTGTCTTTTCCATTACAATTTGTATTTGTCCCAGTACTCTGTTATTTCTGACTTTAGTACATGAAGTTACACCATTTTTTCACTTTAAGACTTCACACAAGAAGGAAAGTTTTCATAACCTTCAGAGAAGTTTGGTCTCTCAGTTAATTTACCAGTTGTGAATAAATGAAAATGTAATAATACACAACTTAGAATTTATGTAGCACTTCTCATTTTAGGTGTAAGGAGGCTTTAAGGAGTAAAAGCGTAACTAACTCTTAATTTACAAACAGAATAACAAGAGTGAAGGAAAGCTGAAAGGCTTTTTAAGAGTTACACAAGGAGTCAGTGCTTGAACTAACAATAAAACCCCTGTTGTTCATCATCAGTGAGAACCGTATTCATTCCATTCAAGTCAAGCAAGTTACAGGGGTGCAGACCCAGTGTGAGAGTGAAAAAAACAATCATGCTTAAATCTTCTGACTACCAACCCAGTGTTTCACCGTGGCAGACAGCCATTTCGAATATACTCATCCTGGAAAATTTCAGCATTTTGCACATTGTCTGTCCAAGAAAACAGAATTGCCTTTGTAGATCTTTACAGGAGGTTTTTATGACTATTTTGTATAAAGCTATTGAGATTAGGAAGAAACCCATTTTTTAAAAAACTAGGTGACGGTGAAGTA
This sequence comes from Anser brachyrhynchus, assembly GCF_964034855.1. NCBI lineage: Eukaryota > Metazoa > Chordata > Aves > Anseriformes > Anatidae > Anser > Anser brachyrhynchus. The sequence continues at coordinate 16,379,031 of NC_137696.1, forward strand.
TGAAACTCTACTTTTTTTTTTTTTTTTTTACTGTTTAAGTCATGAATGTGCTGTTGTCTGGGCAAAATGTCGTCTAAAAGCAATGCAGACCTAAATATTTGAAAGTCTGATTTTACAAAACCTTAACTACATATGCCAGTGCAAAAAGATAAATTATTATAATAGGATGTCACCAACAAAAACATTGGGCTGGTTTACAGTTATACAGTTTTAAACAGAGCTGAACCAGCTGAACCATGTTGCTGTCATCCAAAATTACTATTAAAGCAACTGTTTACAAATTACCATTTATTTTGAGATAATTCAGCTGCATTGTGTTCAATGACGGGTTTAATAGTTGCAGAGCACCCCAGAACACTAATTAAAACAGCTATTTGATGTTTTTGTGCATGTTGGCCATTAAAAAAAAACAACTCTAAATTACCTCTTACCTGTCAAGCAGAAGGCACTCTACCAACATCTACCTTGCTTTTCTTCAGTCCTCCCTCGTGGGGTTTACTCACAACAGCTTTCCAGAAAGCACAGCTTTTCCCTTGCTATCTTTAGCACATTTATGTTCTTACGAAGGCAAGCAGGCTCTCAGTGCAGGGATTTAGAGGCCTTTCCTGCTAATTGCCAGCTTGTAAACTTAATTGGACTGTCTCCCTGGGCACCGTTCCTAAATCAATTAGGCAGTGAGTTGGCTGTCACCTCTTTTTCCCAAGTAGGTTGCCCGGAAGCGCACCACCCAAGAGAAGTCAAGCATCCAAATGGGAAGATGTTGACCTCTACAGTTGAAAGTTATCATGGTTGAAAATTCATTCTTTATAATTACAGTAAAATCACTTCTAGGAAGAAGGCAAAGCCCTCCCTGTCCATCCCTCCCTCCCTCCCTCCTCCTCTGTAGTCCACTGCGCAAAAACATGCTGTTCTCTATTGCATCCTGATTTTCAGCTTCACCACTCAGTTTTCCACGCTACCAAGGTAATGCTATGTTAAACAGTCAGCCCCTCTTCCCAACCTCAGCAGTTTTTAGATCTCCGCTACTGAAGAAATAATGCACATATAAATTATACTGAAAACTTAGGGATCCATGACAGAAAAATCCAGGCACTCAGGACTGAAATCAAATCTGTAATTAACTCATGGCTATGCAGTGTAGCTCTTGTGCCTCGTGCTGCAGTAGAGCATTCAACACGTAAGGCAGCCCAGCTAAGTAACTTAGGTCAACAGAATAGGTCAGAAAAGTGGATTTGAGGCTGTGAACGTGCTTAAAATTTGGCTTCCCTTAAGGGGTACTGCTGAATCAGCACATATGTCTTACATTTGGCCTCTAATTTTGTGAATAGGGTAGAATTGCTGCTATGGTATTTTTTGTTTTGTTTTGTTTGCTGTTGTTGTTTTTGTTATTTTTTAAACGTATTTTTCTGTTAATAGAATTACATACTAATACACAGAAAATTTTCAAGTCAATACTGTAGAGTTTTTGAATGTTTGTTTTTTGTATATAGTAATCAGCTACTTTTTTTAGAATAAACTGTTCTTACTGGCACCTGGAACACCTCTGTTTTTGCTGTTCCAAAAAAAAAAAAATTTTTTTGGATCCTACAGATATTGCATCATACATAGCATTTTCTGTAATTCCTTCAAGCAAAGAAAGATCTCCCAGAAAATACAGCTGAAAACAAGCCATGTAATTGATTCTGAACTGCATATTTTTACTAAATCACTATGTATGTCTGGCACTCCAGGTAATGTCTGTTCTCTTGGATTCATGGAGTTCTAGTGCTTTGTTTTTATCAGTTATAAATTACATCAACATTATTTGAATTGTTTCCCATTAAAGTCTGTTACCTATGTCAATGAGAATAGGCAAATAATTTTTTAATTTCCAGCAGCCATTTTAAGATCTTGGACAAGATTTGTGAATCTTGTGTTGTGCTGTCTAGTTAGATTTATTTCAGGAAAAGATTCGTGTTAAATTTACCCTCAAACATTAATGGCAAATATTTTTAGTGTTTAATGCCAAACTCATTTTTAAAAGCACTGCAGCTTCTTGTCATTGATGTCAACCCAGCCCTTGGATAACGCCAAAGTTGATACTAGTGCCAGTGGCTCAGCGCTGCTGGCCTAGAAAGATATTTTAAATATAATGCTATATTTAATTAGCATGCAAATAAGTATTTTCATCTTCACTTAGTGATTAATGTGAAGATTTCCCAACTTATATAGTGCTTTAAAAGCATGGAACGTTTAAGACAAATAAATTCTACTGTAACAATTAGATGTTATCACAGATGTGCACTCATTAAACATAGCTATTACACAGTATAACGTCCATAGACTTTAATATATGCAAATATTAAGTGAAATACAATAGACAAACATATCTTTTCTTTAATAGTGTTACGAAATTAAATATTTCTCTATTACAAATGTGTATATATGTGTGTGTATGTATACAAGTGTTTTTTTCCCCCCAAAGCATCAGATCTGTATTTGCAAGTTCTCAGCAGGTTACCTCACCTCAAGCTATAGTCAGATGTTTTTCCTGCACTTTTTTCCCTCTATTTTTATTTTCTGTCACAAACAATATTCACAACAAAGTTTACAAAAATTCTCTGAGATCTCTTTTCTATATACCATGTCTGCTTTTCTCTGTTACCAGACTTTTTTCCCCATCCATCCTATGGCTCCAAAATTCATTTTGAAAATCAGCTTGTTCCCTTTCTCATCATATTTTTTTCCTTGAAATTAATTTTGACAAACACCATCAGAATGGAGATTGAAATTTATTTCTATTTCTTTTTTTAAATGTTTTTAATTAGTGAGAGGGAAACAGTAGGTTTATTCTGGTCTCGTTCAGATATCTGGAGCAGTAGCAATAAATAATATGCTAGCACAGTGATACAAAGCAAGAAAGAAGTACTAAAATGCCATGCAAGGCCTATGGCACATGATCATCTAGCTAGTCAGAGATGATAAAAACCTTACTCTCGGCAGTTTTTCAGTCACCTTTTCTGTTCAGAAGCTGAGACCAGCAAGTCAAAAAACCTGTGAATCTGTTTTAGTTAATACTTGCCAGAGACTGAATGCTGTAAATCATGCTCTCATGGAGTGGGCAATCTGTCACTTTTTTTTTCTTTCTGTTATGGCAAGCAAGGCCATGGTTTCATGGGTACAAGTTCAAAGGTTCCTAGTTGTTAATATCTTTCATGATATCAACATATCAGAAGAAATACCTCCCTTAGAGAATGTTGCCAGGTTAGAAGTTAGTTCTAGGGCAACTGCAATATAGGGAGTAGAAGAGTTCTTTGAGGTCTGAACTGCTGTAAACTTGTATACTTTGGTAAGTCTGTGTGAGACTGCTGCTATTTTTTTTCTACTGTTGTCCAGCAGTATTTCTCTACAAGAAAGTGGTGCTAGAAACAAGAATTTATTACCTCCCACACAACCATAGCAGACTGAGAATAAGCTTTTCCTAACGTGTTTAAAACAAACTTCATTACATTATGTTTTCACTAGTGGGTATTGGCCACATTCACCCTATCCTCCATGCGTGAAGTTCACTGATAGTTTTCCTCTGCTGTACAAAGCACCCTAAATCTAAATAAACTAAGATAATAAATAGCTGTATCACATAAAAATTTAATAGTGAAAATCATTAACTTAAGCTTTCTGATTTTAACCAACACCAATTATTTTTAGCTGTGCTGAAAAGTAGTCAGCTATTGTTTTACACTACTCATAACACAGTCTTTGGTTTTAATATCTCCTATAAAAGGTGTGATCACGAGAGGACAGCTGGGCCTGGTGGAAATCATCCACCAGTACATTCAGTATGATGAGATACACGAGGCAATTAATGTCCTGAACACCATGAACTGGAACACGATGGGTCGTCAGTGTTACATATGCTTGAGTGCCATTGTCAATCACCTTCTTAAACAAAAGCTTACACCAGACAGAGAAGGTAAGGGACTGATTATATTTTTAATGTATTTTTGTGGAGTCTTTGTAATTCTTGTGTGGATTATGATGATATATTTATTTACTTTATAAAGAAGACAATAGAGATAATCCAGACAATCGTTTGATCATGGTACTTCATAATTAAATGTCATATGTAGAGAAATAATTTCAGTAAAGTCTAGATCAATGTGTTGATTCCATCTTAGTTCACGTTTCTATCAGTAGTGAAAGTAAAATAATGCGTATTTTAACATATATAGGATAGGCATGAGTTAATATGTATAGCACTATCTTATATGTGTTATAACTTTGTTACATTATAAATTTAGCTTACTTCAGGCTAGTGTTAGTTAATACAGGCTTCAGTGTTTGTTTTATCATCATACTGAGGCAGCACTGGCTTAAGGAGGGACACTTGCCTGTAGCAGGGAGAAGAGATTTTAGTATGGTTTGTAAGGTGCTTATGAAGGGTCATTCTTTCACTACAAGATCCAAAAGCTTTGAATACACTATCCTCTGCTGCCTCCTTTAGGATTACAGCTTTTGTCCTCACTGTAGTCTTCTGGCCCCCTGCAGTAGTAGCTGGGGTCCCTCACGAGAAATGATGAATTTTAGGCTCAGCCTCGTTTCTGCTGAAGCCTGGTGTCATGCCTTCCTCTTGATTTGCTGTGTATCTTGAAACTCAATAGACTTCAAGATTTGAAGTGCCTTGATTTAGCGAAGGTGTTATCCTCCAGTCTAGCAGGCAGACAGCTGGGGACCAGGCATCTTTTGTGGCAAGAAAGAATACTTAGGGTTCTGGTGTGTTTGATGATAGAAAAACTCCAAGGTGTCCTATGTCGCTGCCAAACCATCAGCTATCGCATTTTGGGGGATCTGATTAAAAAATCCCTGTATTGCAAATATAGCGTATCAATTCTAAATAAAACATGCTTTTAAAAGAACCTATTAAAAAAAATATGATTTTAACACTCTTGTAAAAATATGCACATTATAAATACATGTCTGTGTTTCCCCCATGCGGCTTCCTAACGCTGTTTACAGCAGATGGAATTTTATTCTGTCCGGGAGTTATTCTACATGAAGCTGACAAATTTGGCATAGTAATTTGTTTTCTTTTTTTATTAGCAAAAACCCAGTGAGGCCTTTTATTTATAGCGATGTGGCAGTTATCTTTGAGATCTTTATTCTGCCTTCAACATCAAGCTGGGCTATCTAATGAATGTATAACTGTGCTAGTAGTTGCTCGTATTCCATGTAGGTTGGAATATTTCTGAAGTACAAAACATGCTGTCAAGAAAACAGCAATGGCAAGAGCGTACGGCTTGTTTTCACGAGGTACTGCTGTATTCAATTTAATCTAAATTGACTGCTGCTTTGAAAGAAAATACCTTTAAAGTTCAGCTTATCTTACTGTCTAGATTTAAGATAACACAAAACCTAATTTACTAACAGTTTGCCTGTGTTCCTAACACAGTACTATTAGCACATTTAGTGCAATCAAGCCTAATAAAATAAAATGTAACTATGCTCGGAAATAAAGAACCTTTATCGCTAAATACAGAAATGGCTAGTTCAAACAAACGCTAATAACAGAAAATCAATGAGATATCGTCTGCCTCATGAGACAATAGGTTGGTTGTATGTTGGTTTTCAAGCCCCCACAAAATTCTGATGAGCAGCAGCGATTTGCACGTCCACCTTGAAAGGAAAACCTGTGCTGGTATAGCAAATTCTCCCTGTGCCTTCAGAGTGAGCAAGACTTCTGTCAGTCGTTTTGTTTGGACTGTGTGACTTCTGCATGTGTTGACTGTCAAGCAGAAGTCATATAGCATAAATATTATCGATCATTAAATTTCTTCTCAGCTAAGCATGTGGGACATGAATGCCTAGTGTGTATTTTCCTACATTGCTTGTAATTTTGTATTAAAAACATGTAGCAAAATGGCTCAGAGCTAAGGCTGTGGAGTACACCAGTCAGAAAGTATATAAAGAGAAGACAACTTCTGTAACAAAAGGGCTTTATTTTATTGATTACAAGAGAGGTTATTCTGTTTCCAACCACTACACGCTGTAGGAGAGCCAAGCCCTTAGGGTTTCTAGACCCTTTTATTTAAAGTTTGTAAAGAACTATTGGCTGAAGGAGGTTCCTTAGACCTCAAGGCCATCACAAGAAAGGTTCTGTCACCTGCTGACCTAACACATAAGAATAATCCCTGAAAAACTGAAGTTCATTGTTGCCTGCCTAAGAGGACTAAGAAAACTGGAGCTAACAGAGTTGATCTCTACTGGACAAACTTGTTCAAACTGTATTTTTCTTATGAGTCACTTTTAATTGTATGCTTCTGGTGAGAACTAGATGTGTTATAAACTTTTTCATCTTTTTGACAGCTTTTGTTGCTCAAAGTCATTGTCAGTTCTGCCTCAAAGTGAAAGTTTATATGCACATTTGTGTTTGTACAAGCTGTCATATTTTAATTTCATCTGTCCTACAACAACATCACATTGCATCAGTGTTTGAGGAATTTGACTGACTGCAAACATGAGCAACCTGTTGTAATTGAAACAGTTTCACTTGTTTCATTGCTGCTGTGTTTGAACTCTACAGCACAGCTTGAGGCAAGCCTTGGAACCTTTTATGCTCCAACAAGACCCCTCTTGGATACAACCGTGCTGGAGTACAGGGACCCCATCAGCAGATACGCGAGAAGGTTCTTCCACCACCTGCTCAGGTGAATGACAGTTTCAACTTCTATCAACTCAAAATTAATTGCATATTTCAATAACTACCTACTTTAATGTGGTTAACATTTTCCAAGAGGACCACCCCTGAAAAAAATGCATTCATTGTTACTGTTTGTTTAACTTGCACTTCATTCCTTTCAACTACAGTATTGCAGATAAAATGTTATTCAGAGCTCTTCTATCATCAATACACATAAAATGATTCACTCTTTCCCTTTTAGATTGATAGAAAAAAGATAACATGCATCTGAGAGATTTATATTCACCAACTGCGTGCAGGTTAACTATTGAAACAGCTTACAAACTTGGAGAAAATCTTGAGTTTAAATAGATGCTAAATTGCAAATGAACAGTATCATGCAAGACGTTTTTGGTTTTGCACCCTTGAAATCAAAGACAACAAAGACAACAATTTGGTTGTTGTCACCCTCAGAGTGACATTTTCCAGCCACTTTCAGTACACTTTAAGGTCTAGAAGTCTTCACCATTAAAATACAAGAAAATGGAATGTTGCTTTCATCTGTAAATTATATGATGTTAGAAAATTCATAATACCAAATTCAGCTAGAATTTATATTATGTTGATATATGACTATATTTGTGTAATACATTAATAGCCTAAATTTCAATCTGTTGTAAATATCAATATAAGCAGTTCAACCTGTTCATGTGTTCAACCACAAATACAACTGAAGCATTCCCTCTGATAATTATCCAGTCAGTGAAAAGAAAGAGAAATTATCTGAATGATAACCCAAATGTTTGTAATGACTTGTTGAGGACATGCTGAGGAGACTTGCAACGTGCCCTTTTTCTGTGTTCCATCCAGATTGTATACGTTGTCCGCATATGCAAAGTTAGGAACTTCAAGCTTCTTTGATGGTACAGTGTGTGCTTCTTTGATGGTACAGTGTGTGCTTCTTACAAATCTAAAAGAGAAATAATTTATACTGTCTTCTAAATTTTGAGTCTGAACAGGATCACCTTTCTGCTAAACGGGTCCGTACCAATGCGGTAATTATTCTAAGTAGAAGAATGCGCCAAATATCTGCATAATGTGTACCAGCTTTTACTGGAGTTTTCTTGATAGATTTGGCCACAGTACAGGGTGCAAGCTCTGCTTTTGCCTTTCTCCTAGAAACCAGCAGGGAAGATCTGTTGCTGCAGTGGCCAACTATAATGGCTGTGGGCCAGTTGCCTGCAGAGGACAGATGCGGAAAGAATGCCTCAGAGATTGCTGAGAGGTGTAATAGGTATAGGGCTCTTACATCTGCTAGAGAAAGGTGTATTCCCTCTGACTCAGGATTTGCTTCCAAATGCTAGCAGGCATGCAGAGGCATGGGGCCCTGGCTGAGCTTTCAGCCCTTGGGGCTGCTGAACACAGCTGAAATACTGACTCAACCCCCCTAGCAAACATGAAGCTTCGGTGTCAGAACGCTGCCTGGACAGCATGAGACACAGATGGGAGGGGTGCAGGAGGGTCTCCCCATGTGTTTTACCTCCACTATAATGCGGCCCTTGAACAATCTACTGTTGTGGCAGTTTCTTGAAAGAAATGAATGTTGTTTTGCTGTTTCCCTATTGTCAAAGGGATTTGTATTCAACTGAATCAAAGTGATAGGATCATGTGATTGCTGCAGAACAGATGGTAATGCTTAAAGCTTATCTGAGAAGACATAATCCAAGTACAAAATGAAATGTTCAAAAATGGGAGATTTATCTGATAGAAAGCAAGGAAATGATGTCCAGAGCTGATCTTTATTGTATTAAAGTGGCTGTGCCTTAATTGCTGTTTATTTCCTTTTAGATGTTTTCTTAAGTGACTAGAATGATTTGAATGTAGGCTAAAAAGCAAGTGCTACAGATTTGCTGGAGGAATGGTAAACCAGCTGGATGGTTCTGGGTGAGAGAAAGCCATCTAGGCATGCTGCAATGTCTGGGAGAATCTCAGCGAGGCACAAAGCTCACTAATTCGTCCAGGCATGCAGAAGTTGCAGCCTCTGCTGTTACGTCCCTCTCTAAGGAGCCAGCAAGGCCAGCCACATCTGCCAACCTGCATTTATGACTGTGGGTTCAAAACAGGAAGAAAAGTCTGCTCTTGCCTTTTTGGATCAGCCTATTATACCCATCAGGTACTGGAAATGGAATAGTCTTCCCACTACCTGTTTGTCAGAGATGACAACTTTATCTGGATGTCAGGAAGGCTGCATTTAAAGTCAGTTTTATGCTGTCTGTCTCAACCCTTCTTATTTGATTCATTCCTTTTTTATTTTTTTATTAATTTGGCACTAAATACTTGCAAGCTAGTTACAAATAGTTAATGAATCTCTTCACAGTGAATCTGTGCTTCCACAGATGTGTATATAGGACCAAAGAAAATAATTGCAAGAAGACTTAAATGCAAATGCACCATAAACTGTCAATGCCAACTTGACACAGCACTAGGGTATGTTTGTTACTCTCTTGCGAGCAAGAGGAGACAAAAGCAAAATAGTCACTTTGTTCCCTATTGCAACAAGAAGCAGAGGAAACGCAGAGCTTCTTAAGTTGCATGCACTGTAAGTATGGCTGGTATTCAAAAAATATCCCCTGGAATATAGTAAGGACTTCAGCAATTCCTTTGGGCGTCAGAGAAAGCAAAAAGCATATGCACAGGAGGCAAATGTAGGTGACAGTGAGCTGAAAGACACTGGGAGCCAGAAATTCAAACATGGGGTAGGAAGAGTGAGAATATGGCTTAGACACGTAAGTGAAAAACAAGGAAATGAGAGCAAAGGACTAAAGAGAGGGATAGGGACATGCAGAATAATGCAAAAGGGTAGAGTAGGAGTACAGAGCGAAAACAGACAACAGTGTAGGATGTGTGTGGTGGGCTATAGAGGAGACCAGAAGCATAAGGGGTGGACGGAGAAGGGCGGAGTCTTTCATGCAAGATTAAAACATTAAAAAGCTTAAATGTTTCTAGATCTACATCTGAAAAATGTTCATATAAACAAAATTCTTCACCCCCACCTCCCTGCCCCCCCAGCTTTCCTTTGAATGCCCCACCAATCTGCCTTAAGCCTTTTCTAGAAGGACCCACTCTTGGGAGAGAAATATTAATTCATTCTGCATGCTGAGACAATCTTTGACCTGCCTGCTGAGTCTGCCAAAAAGGTGCCAGTTATTGTTGTACTTTTTAAGATGTGAGTGTCTGTGTTTACTAGAATTGAGAAATGCAGTCACCTTTTCAGAAAGGCTATCCTCACCTTGTAATAATCATGTGCCAATGATTTTAATCTTTACTGCAGGCGGAAAGGTTTTATATCCAGTTGCACATAACTGGAGACATCCATTTTCACATTATCGGTGAGATTATAGGCTAAGTATTTTTCTGCCATCAAAAAGATCAGTTTCCAGAAAAAAAAAATAGTGTTGTGATGGTAGGTTCCCTCATTTAGGTATTGGGCACTTTAGAAAGAAGGTGCTCTGTAACAACAGAGCTGTATTGCAAGTATGGGTTAGAAAATGGTGCAGCAACCTGAATGGGCCAAGAAACACTGAGGGCACGACTGAAATGTATTGCATTTAGAAGGAAGGAAACTGTCTTGCACCATATTTAACAGAGCCACGTTATTTGTATGTTTCATTACAAAAGCTAAGTTTTTCTATTTGTAATCCATGCAGCATCTTCAGGTTTCCACTAACATAGAGGCACAGAGTTTTGCAGGTATAGGCCCTGAATAAATATGGAATACCTTCAAAAACAGGCATTCAGTATACAAAATTAAAATTAAAGGCCTCTTAATTATATGCCAGGGATCCATTACAACAGTATTTATGGAATGAATAATTATTTTCACTTTAAATTCTTATCTATAATTAAAAAATACTGGAACTGAATTACAAGTATAAAAATATATCTTAGGTGTTCCTTGCCACTTGAGCAGCACTCCTGTATTTTATTATGATGTCACTACTTATAATAATATAATGCATTATATCATTATGTAAAATGTTGAGCAGAGGCGGATTTATTAGGAAGCCTTGGGGAGCTGTAACCTCCTTGCCCCCACCCTTTTGTTAAGCGCTGCCTACGAAGTGTATTTGTGTAATGGGGGAGTGGCTGCACAACCTCCTGCCTCTGGATAACAGCCTCATCTAGCCGTGCACAGAACATGGAATGGGATGGAATAGTTTTTCACTCGTTAACTACAGCATCGCTGACTCATGGCTTTGCTTCCCTCTGATCAAGCATTCGTAAATTGGACTTGTCATGTTTTCTAATGCATGAAATTATCTTGTTTGTTTGACACACTCAGGCACAAACACGCGCCGGCTCTATTTCATTGAAACTTTTCTCTCCTTCTCAGAAAGACAGTGAGGAAGAAACATGGCATGAGCTGGAAACGAAGGCAGGGTTGGAAAGTGAAGTCTGAAATGCATCTGAGGAGCTGTGGAATTAGAATGCAGGCCCAGCTCCGTGCTTCTGCTGTGCCCTTTCCTCCTTTGTAGTTCTCTTCTTGTGCTTCTGAATGCGCAATTTAAGGATCTTTCTTGTTTTGTTTTGTTTTGTTTGCTGTGGAAAAACACTAAGATTCAAAACCATGTGGACCTTCCCATCTGGTAATTCCATTATCCATCCCCCTTCTACCAGCTCCAAGTACAAATATGTTTCCCTACGAAGCAAAGCTCTGTTCTAAATACCAGGACGGTTCATTTGCCTCTTTCAAGAGAAAAGCACAGCTCTGATCATATCCACTCAGAGAGTTTTGAATGGATTCACAGAAGTATTCTGCTTTGTACAAGTACAAAAATGAAAGCTATGTATTTTTGCTGTTACTGTTTTTATGCTTCACCCCAGAAGTGTCGTGCACTCTTCCAGTGTCCAGTGTAAGATTCTGTTGGTTTAAAGCAAAGAAGAATTTAGATACATGTTAGGCAGAACATTCATGATGTAGTACAAATTTATACACAGAGCTTGACTGAGGTCTTTTTAAAATAAAAACTAGTAAAGGAGATGAGAAAGTAGGTGATCCTTAGCATCAGGGGAGATCTGTTTCCAGCCAGTACGGTTTCTTATCAATCACTTCACTATTTGAGAGTTCTGAAGTGTACTGCTATGCAGCCTGACATGATTCCTTGACACAGTTACCACTTACCTCCAAGACAACCTTTGAAAAGCTAAAATAAAGCTCTTTCACCCTGCAGTGACATCACTTATGCAGTTCTAACTAACCCTTGGTAAGCAGGTTCTTGTATCGCTACAGTGCGGTCTGCAAAGTAGACGTGCACCGTGACTATTCCATCCTAAACAGGACCCTAAATCAAAGGTGAGAAAATGCCTCAACACCATAATAGTTCCCAATCCGATTTGCTCCCAACTGTATGGAACTAAGGGACAAAGTGAGCAAAGAGCTTTTATGATCCTTTTAAAGAGCACCCTAAAAGTAGAATCTATAATTATATTGGTACATAGTGTGTCACAAAATACGTATAAACATTAATGATGACATGGTTCAGGACTGAGAATGTCTTTTATATTCATAAGGTAACCTATTAGGCATTAAATTATGCCTTCAGATAAAATGACCGCTGATGTCAGTCAGGTTCTCTATGGTGGCCACATGAACAGAATTCATCTCTACGGGAGTAAGTTCAGTAGCAGCATTCTGACTAAAGTAGCACCTTCTGGAGAGGACTTTGAAGAGTCATTTTTTGTCATCTTGTAAGAACGATCAAAACCAAAGGTTTTCATATAGCCATGGCACTGATAAATGAGAATTTCAATTGCTGTGATGGAACTGCACATGAAAAGATCCCCTGGTCATGCTTCTTGACCTGTTTTAGAAACAAGAAATAAAGGCACCTATTCAATGGAACTAGATTATTTTTTCATTTAAAGAGATATTTAAATCTCAGGAAAAGTTTAGAATGTCTTTGCTTCAGTCCTATATTGCTAATGAGTTTTTTCTTAAACCAGCTCCACAACAGGTTCCAATTTCAGGCAGATGCTTTGATGCCACAGGAGTAGCTCCAGGATTTAATTCTCTAGTGACGAACACAATGTACGAAATACTGAGCAAAATATTAGGGAAAAAAAAGAGGAAATAACATGACATAATTGCTTGAGAATAAAATCACGTGAAGATAAAGCACAAGAAGTCTCTGACAGAGATTTGGGCAAGACTTTCTGCTGAAACTAATGGGAGACATTGCTTGAAGCATGGGAAAGACGTCCCCTCCCACACACTTAGGGCAGTCCCAGAGCTGCTCTGCTGTGGTACAACTTCCCACAGCCACCGACGGCTGGCTGCTTGGTGGCCCAGAGTGCCATACCTCCTCCAGTTCTCTGCTACGTCTCTACCCGTGGGACCACACTTTTAAAGAGGAAAATGGAATAGCCATGACAGACTAATGTTCTTTGTGCCAAGGCTATCCCCCCTATGCTGGTTAATCTTTGATATTAGTGCTTTTAGAAGCTGAGCCCAAATGGAAACCATTGTTGTGTTGTGTTGTGCTATGTAACTGATAATCTGCCCTCAGAAAGTCATGTTTCCTTCTGTACCAGCTGTGCAAATCCGAAGGACTTTGGGCATACATCAAGTGCGGAAACAGCACAAAAATATACCATATTCATGGACGAAACCAGGAGAAAAAGTTCTTAACATATCTTCATATTTAAGCTGCTGCGGGAAGTCAGTCAGCTTTCCTTTGCGTGTCATCAGGTACTCCCTACTTATCAACTTCACCTAGTCACTATTGCTGTCTCCTTCTGGAGTGGCCACATCAGGGCCTCGATAGGGCTGCTCTGGAGGACAAACTCTTTCACAACCAGCGCCCCCCATGAGCAGCTGCTCCTGTCCATGGGCTACGGCTCTGGCCCAGAGTCTGCACCTGTGAGGGCTCTCCACAGCCACCTTCAGGCCATATGCCATCCACCTGGGATCTCCACAGGCTTCAGGGGGACAACCTGATCCATCTGGGTCCTCTTCATGGGCAGCAGGGGGACTTCTGCTCCAGAGCCTGGAGCACCTCCTTCTCCTCCTTCCTCACTGACCTCGGTGTCTTCAGGATTCTTTCTCTCCCATTTTCTCACTCCTTTCTCTCAGCTGCTGTTGCACAGTGTTTTTTCCCTTTCTTAAATTTGCTCCCCCAGGGGCACAACCAGTGTTGCTCATTGGTTTAGCCTTGGCCAGCAGTGGGTCCCTTTTGGAGCTGGCTGGAACTGGCTTCTAACGTGGGGCAGCTTCCAGGCTCTTCTCACAGAGGACATCTCTGCAGCCCCCTGCTACCAAAACCTTGCCTTGTAAACCCAATACATCTCTTTACCAAGATACTTTTCCTCCATTCATTTTCGGAATCTTCCTGAGCCCTACCATCACACCTCACTTTCCTGTATGTGGGCCATCTGACAGTTCTGTCATGAACGCCATTCATCAGATCAGAACAGAACAGGACCTGGCAATTTGTAATCTGTTTGTTATGTACAAAAATGGTCTGTTTTCTTCCCTAAAAGAGCTTAAATTTTCTGACTTTTCTCCCTTTCCATCCAATGTCTTCCAGGAAGAGCTAACCGGTCAGGCAGCCCTAGGCTTCCTGTCTTCAAATGCAGAGCTCCCTTTTGTGGTTCTTCACAGCTGAAAAGCCTGTTAAGGGAAGTATGTGATAAGTAAAATTTAGAACAAGTCAGCAATAGTCAATTGTTCAATAGCTGGATATAATGTCTTGGGGTTGCACCTCACCTCTCCTGACTTAATAATGTAGAATTTAGATGTCCTACACATTCATCTGGGCTGCCTCTGCAGTTAGTAGAAGGATGTGGGCACCCAAAGGATGAGTAATCCTATTGAAGGGGGATGTCTATGATAAGTGTGAAGAATCAAATGTCAGTGCCTATCCCTATCAATTAACTATAAAGGGAACCTATCTGATTAGCTTAAATTAGCCATGTAAAAATGAGCCGTTTGAAGATAAATTGGATGATTTGCACTGGAAATGGCTAGCTCCTATATCACGTTATTACTGTCCAGTTAACAGAAAGATCTTAGGTGCTCAAATACAGTTTCTGACTAGCAAACATATTTGAAGAAAGGTTTACAGAGAGACACAAAAATCAGATAGACATAAAAGACCTCTTAAGAAATCCTCTTTTGTCTAGTTGACCAGGATAGGAGAGGATGGGAGCACTTCTTAGTTTGCACTGTTAAGTGTTGAAATATCAGCAAAATGGGTTACAATCTAGGTAGATAAGCAATAATATATGAACAACGCTAGATAAAATTCTTTGAGAATTTCTAAAGCATGTCAAGCATAAAATAGCTTAGCTACATCCTGTGGTGTGTAACCTCTTATTTCAAATGATGTTAGCACCTAAACACAAGAATATGGGAAATATCATCTGTTTTTAAAATACATTCTGGAGAGACCTAAAGAACTATGGTCCTGTAAGTCTAGCCTCTGTACCAGTCAAATTAGTAGAAACAAGTATTTTAATAAGATGACGAACATGTACCTGGGGAGAATCAGCAGTATTGTCAAATCATGTCTCATAAAACTCTGGATTCTTTGATACCAGTAGTGATGGTCAGTAAAGGATATCCTGCTGCTATTGAGGAAAGTTAGACCATAGAAGACCTTTTTGGAAGGTATCTCACCAAAATGTCTTAAAGAAACTAAGCTGCCATAGGATAAGAGGGAAGATCTGCTTTTGCAGATAAGGAATTTTTTAGAAGGTAAGAAACAGTAAAAGATCAGATGTCTCACTGAGTGGAGGTCACCAAACTGTAACTACAGCAGATCTATACTCATAAGTAATGTGGAAAAGGAGCAAATAGTGAGGTGCCAGCATTTGCTAATGACACTAAATCATTCAGATTAGTAAAGATAAGGACCTTATGTGAAGAATAGCAAAAGGACTTCACAGGGTTCAGTGACATAATGTCAAAATTGATAATAAAATTCAATGTAAGTAAATCCAAAGTGAAGCAGGTAGCAGGGTGTGACTCAACTTCATGTATAAAATGGTAGAGTTGGAGCTCATAATTATTCAGGAAGAAGAATTTGGTCGTATAACTGGTAGTCAGTTCAGTGCTCGGTACAAGTACAAAAACACATTGAATGCCAGGAATTGTTAGAAAAGGAACAGAAAACAAAACAATGAAGTTCAGTTCACCTGAATTGTGAATATTGTGTGTAGTTTTGGAGTCCCATGATCTGTAAAAGGATATAGTAGTACTCAAAAAGCTTTATGAAGGACAGCTGGGATGATTAAAGGCATGAAACAGCTTTACTGAAAGGAATGACTAAGCAGAGTAGAACTCCTCAACCTACAGAAGAGGCAACTGAGATAGAGATCTATTAAATCATGTGTGTTAGGGAGAAAGAGGACAGTAAATGACTGTTTGTTGCTTCTTCTAATACAAAAGCTAGGGGTCATCAAGCAAAGCTAGCACGTGGCAGGTTCAAAATAAAGTGATTCTTTACATAGCATATAATTAAAATATGAAGCTTCTTACCACAGGATGTTGTGGATGATAGAATTGTGTATGAGTTCAAAGGGAAGATTGAGGGAAGAGAAATTCACTGAGGAATACCAGCATAGAAACCACCTCTGGCTCAGCAAATCCCTGAACCACAAATTGCTGGAGACTAGGAGACTACCTAGGAAAGCATCACCATATGCTTGCCTTATTGTTATATTCTTTCCTAGGTGCCTAGCTATTGGTAAGATGTTGGGTTAGATGTACCTTTAGTCTGAGCAAACAGTCGTTCGTACTTTGACATTCTTACATGTAATAACCTGCAGCAAAAGCATAAAACGCTCATTAATTTTATATTTGTTCCCCCCAAAATGTCCCAAAATTCACATGACAAAACTTCTAGAGACTATATTTGCTGTAATGGAGTTGTTACATGTGGAGATTGGATGGGCATTACCACTGCATTATTTTAGTATGAACAAAGAAGCTTGCTATTGACAAACCTAAACAGTATAAGTATACTGTAATGGAAATATAACTCAACAAGTGATTCAAAATTTGGCCCTGCACCATGATTTTGTGATTAGATGTTTATCTTCAGGCAGACAGTTTTTAGAAAATATTGAGCTAATATATTTTCTCTGAGAAGTCTTAGCACTAAAAAACTGCATTTTATCCAATGTCAGGCATGAGGGAGAATTGGCCCTATACTTCATGGAAAGTCAAGGAGGAAAGGAGTCTGTTCATGTTAACTTTAATACCAAATTTGCATCTGCCCCAGTTTGAAATTGCAGAGATATCACATGTATACAATAGGGATTTATAATAGAGGCAGCAACTCATCCTTAACCATAGTGATGATACTGGGCCTCTGTTATAGAGCCGTCTTTAGTGTGTAGACATGCTGATATGTTTGCTCAATAAAATACAGCTTTCAAGACATACAGTTAAGTTTACATGATCACCAGCGTGAGAGGGATAAAGCTGGAATAGAAGACAAGCAAGAAGAGAATTAATGCAATAAAGGCTAGGATTTAACAGACAGGGTTGAGTAAAATAAATGTAAAACAACAGGTGTCATTGACTCTTATCAGCATTTTTAATTAACATCTGTTTTTAGCCCAGAGTAGTTTGGAAGAGTATGTTGGAGTGTGTCTGTATTTAAAGATAAAGATAGGCTGTTGAGAAGTTTCTGAGTAGTAAGAGGTTGGGGGAATGGAGAGATTTGGGGACAAGGGCTGTCTGGGTTGGTGTTAGATGCAGTTTAGAGGAACCCAAAGAAAAAAAACTCTATAATAAAATTGCAATGTAGGGAAATACTGCTATGGCAACAAAATATTTTCTCTTGAACGAAAATGAGTATGAAAAAAGAAATACAGAGTGTGGGAAATTCAAAGGACGTTTGAATTTCAACAAGAAAAGACTGAATATAGTTTAAAAAGAAAGAAACCATCAGAGTTTTAATTTATATAATAATAATTTATAATAGTAATAAATTGCTGTTCTTCAGACTTCTATAGCAACTAGTATTGAAAATCTCAGCGCACTTGACAGACATGAAGGAATTATGCTACATGTAGTAAAACATTGCTGTTTCTCCCAACAGTCATCAGTCATCAGTCATTAACAGTCCCAACAGTCATTAACAGTGGTTAATCCCATTCTGCAAAAATCCAGGCTCACGTGACTGACCAACATCGAATGAGAAGTGTATGGCATAAATGTTCACAAAATCAGAATCTGTTAAGTAATATTTCTTTGGTTTAGACACAGGACAGTTCTATAGTTTTAAACTACTCCTCTCTTGTAGTTAATTGAGCATGGGGCAAGAAATAAATGTTGTAGCTTTTCTTTCTGTAGCTAAAACCACTACGTTTTCTAGAATATTTTGTATGTCCCGACTATTTTTTACTAAATATGTATTTTAAAATTTTCAGTGCTGCCTTCTTACTAAACTACCTTGGTTCACCTGAGAATCTGACTCAAAAATGCCTGAACAGCTTTTCTTTAATCACTGAAGTCTGTTCTGAGAAGTGTCTGTGCTTAACAGAGTCATCTGAACCATTTCACACAAGAACACATTTAGGTTTCCTAGGGCTGAATCCTACAAGATAGGGATCACATGGTAAGATTTATTTTTTTTTTCAGGTTGGGAATGTCTTCAAGATTCGCAGCCTGTTACAGCCCTCCAGGGTTTTCTCTGGCCAGGGAGTCATGCTGTCTGGCTCCCTTTATTAACTTTCTCTTTCCTCCTATTTTTTTAATTTGGTTTGTTTGTTTGTTTCCTTGCTTCATACCAGAGGGTACCCTTTGATGTGAAGGGCATTCGGGTTTACACCCAACAATCTATAAAGTTATAGGTGTACTTCCTTAAGTTCAGAGATACCTAATTTGACAGTATGGTTCAAGTGACAGAGACTTTTGGGTGGCTTGAAATATTTGTGCCCATTTGAAATTTTCTCAGAGTTATTCATGAATTTTCACTTGAGACATGTTCATGTATAACCTTTAAAGGGCTCCATAAGGGATTTTTTTAAAACAAGTCACTCAGGCCCCAAATCCAATACTTCACTTAACATGCGTATATTTAGGACCCATAGAAAATTATAGGTCGTAAACCCATGCGTTAATGGTTTGGTAAATTTGGGCCTAAAGGGATGTATAGATTATACCTGGACAACCTTCAGAGATTCAACGTCCACAATACAATTTAGAAGATTATGCCTATGGCTCTCATACATATGGACCTGTTGGCTGCTTCTCCATTGCCCTTTTGGTGGGCTCTGCAGCACTTTCTCTTTATCAGTACTAGAGTATCTTAGAAAGCAACAAGGTTGTGGACTCCACTCTGAGGCTTATGTATCCTTTCCTAAAAAGCTGATAATCCAAAAAAAATAGAAGTATAATAGCATGAAGCTGGCAAAACAGTACCACTAGCATCTCAGAGGTTGTAAATAACAAATGCCTCCATTGATTCTTCCATTAGTTCCCCACTAACTTTAAGAATCATTGACGAATCTCGACCAAGCCTTGCAGAGGATAGAAGTTTCAGCAGTAAGCAAATGCCTACCAGTTTTGAGCATATCAGCAGCCAGTTAGCATTAAATAAGATAAAGTTAATGATCTCCATCCCAAAAGGCTAAGCAAAAGTTCAGCAGATATACATTCTGCAATTCAACAAATGCACTGCATAAAACCACACAGTCTACACTGATTCTTGCCCAAACCATCGCTGGGAGGGAGGGAGCTCAGTATACCCTGCTGGGGAAGGACAGTATATTATCTGGAGCATATTTAGGCAGAGCACATAGGGAACAAGTAGAGTTCCTGTATTGAGCCCTATATAGGAGGAATCATAAGAAGCTAACTAAAAGTAGTCTTTGCTGCTAACAGTATAGTTTCTTTTAAAAAACGACAGTCATGGTTTCAATTTCTGGTTGTCTCACATGAAACTTTTGTTATGTTTGCACATACTGTCGTGTTGAACAACAAGAAATAATAATCTAGCTGCAGTTAACTAACATCCAGCAATTAATTGAATTTTGCCAAAGGAACTTAGTGGTATTGGGAATAGTCTATTTTTGAGATAGTACATTATCCAAATGAATAATATCAGAATACCAAGTAAATACAAAAATTAAGAGACTGAGTCCCCCAGATCATGACATTCTGAAATGCAAAATCACAGTTTGGTGGGAGAGGAAAAGGTAGGTTCTTTGGAGCATTCCTGTGTTGGGCTGCTTTCAGTGGTCTCATTTTCTCTGCAACTATCTAATTTAAAATAGGGTGTTCTGCTGAACTCCTGTGGGTAAAATTGGATCAGTTTTTAGTTGTCTTTTTTTTTTAAAGTGTGGTGGTTTTCTTTTGTTTGCTTTTCTTTGTTTGTTTGTTTTTAAATGAAATTTAAGATCTTAATATATTTTTTCCTCTCCAGCAACCCTGAGTATCGGAATGACAACATTCACTATAAAATGAAGGATATAAGTCTTTGGCAAATACTGTATTTTATAGATGAAAAGTTACATAGCAATCTGTGTCTTCAGTGTTTACTGAAATTTGACTTTAAAATATTTGCTTGAAGGTCAATAGAATTTCAGGGTTGTAATAGTAAGGGTGCATTGAAGTTACATCATCTATACCTGTTTTGCTTTGTTTTGTTTTGTTTTTAAAAGGAGGTTTAAGAGGTATTCTAATATACAGCTATGACTCTAAATCATTTTCCTTATATTCAACAATTGGTTGGAAACCAAGCCATCCCTATTTAAAATCAACCACATAGCAACCTAGCCACACACTTTTTACATTCTTTAACCTGATAATCTCTAATTATTCTGGCTCAGAATTCCATTGAAATGGGGTCCAGAGTCATTTTACAGACATCATTTTTTATTTTAATATTGTCTAATTTAAAAGGAAAAAAAAATCAGATAATAACAACATTTTTAAGGGGAAAAAAAAAGCATGAAAACCATTTCTGTTCCAAAAATTGCTGATATGAGAACTTATGGGAAACAGCGCCTTTTATGAATAATTATTATTATTGTGTTTAAGAAATGGGCAAGATGCCTAGAAATTGAATGAAAGAATGAGCTATTAAATTGAAATATTAAATGAAATAACTGAATTAAAAGTGATCATGTAAACCCTGCAGTAAATGTTGGGAGCTGTAGCTGATTGAACATATTTTCATCATCTGTTTTGTATGCTTAAATACAATTGCTTGATGTAAGTAAACACTTGATTGATATTCTGAATACTTTAAAATCTGCATATGCATCACAGAATACTGAACAATTAAAACTTAATTTCAGTGTAGTTTGATTGCATGTAAATTATTTCAATATTCATTTTTTTCCTGTTCTGTTTGCTCTGTGCATATTTAATATTCACTTTTTGAATGCATATCACCCTTGATTGGACTGTGAGATGAGGAGGACTCTGAAATTCCTTCCATTAAAAAGGATTGCCTTATAAATGTTATTTGTGCCACAGCTCTTCCCCTGCAGATTATTTTCTAAATGTTGTGTACCCTTATTGAAGACAAGGAAAAAAAAACTGCTGCAACCCTCCTTTATCAGCCTAGCACATGGAATATGCTTACATGGTCGATGGGCATGTCTAAGAAGGCTTGTTGGTTGTAACTAGTCCCTAAAGAAATGTTTCCATCTTTCCTGCACTGTATTTCTCTCTTGCTTGCATGAGCTCTCTCTCTTCCCTTCCTCCTCCCTTCAAATGATTTTTTTCTTGTTCCTGGCCTTCTTATTAGGTTCTTTAATATTGTGGATAAATATTTTTTAAGTTGACCGTTTTGGGCTTGAAAACTGTATCTTTAAGTGATCACATTCAATTTCAGTGCTGTGGAATACAGTTGACAAAATTCTGCTTTTGATATATTTGCAGAACTTCTTATAAAAACTCAATAGGCATCTTTTCCCATCACCCCAGGTCCCAATCTGTGCACGTGATTTTGATCTATGGTGTTTCAAATCACCTTATCTCTGAACATCTATAGGATAAGAGGAAACCTGGGACATTTTTTTTATTATTTTTTTTATGCTGGTGAGAATCAAAAATAGTCTTTCTGAAGTCAATGATAAAATAATATTTTTTAAATATTTTTTAAAAATATTTAATTTTTAAAAATAAATATTTGTGGCTTTTCCGACATCTTTTCAGTCAATCACATTCTCAAAATGCAAGTAGGCAGCAGGTCTGCCACTCCACCAGAAGGCAAGTCAGGGCTCTTCCCTGTCTTGACTATTTTGACCTGAATTATTCTTGTCATATCACTCACATTTCCCCTTTGTTTCCTTGTCCATAAAACAGATGCACTAATAGCCATCTTTTTAGAGTTTTGTAGGAAAGGTAGAAAGATCACATACGAGTGTCTACTAACAGTATTATTTTATTTTATGGGAATTTAAACTTAATATTGTATGTGCTCAACAGCTCACAGAGAAATGTTTTCCTATCTGACCTGTATAGTTAATCGCAGTTTGAGGGTTTTAATCTTGAAGGTCATATTTATGTTGGCTATCACTTTGACCAAACAAGTGGCTGAACTTCATGGTTTACAGGCAGATTTTCTTATCTCTCGTTTTCAAGAGACATATAAGTCTTGATTGCTGGAGTTATTGTGAAGCAAGCAATAAGTAACAAGGTGGAGGAGAGGGGGGGAGGACATTCACTTCACGACCAGTACCCTGTAGGTGCCATTTCAGAAAGCAGATATTTTACCTTGTATTTGTAGCATGGGAACAAAAGGGATAGTATTTTGATGTGGGGATTTTTTGGTTTGACAAGCTGATAAACTGTAAGTGAAATATGCAAGCAATAGCAATAAAGCTTCCCACGATAAAACGTGTTTGTAAAAGAGGTATTATTAGTTTGTTATTAGTTCTCTCCTGCTGTACAGGACTCTCTCTAATTGTTTCTGTAGAATAAAAGCAACACAACTTCCATGCAAAAAAAAAAATCAAAATAATTTTTTTCTAATGAAGTTTTTAAAAATACTAGACGTTCTTGACTTATTTAATACTGTTTGCCTAAGAAATGCAAACTTGTTACCCTTGTTTGAAACTTCCTCCTTACTGTAAAGCAATTCCATGTATAATATGGATTATATGCAATAATTTATGAAGTGTCTGTGATCGCTATTTGCAGCTGTGTTGGTTAGTGAAGAGCATTTATTGGGTACTATTTTTTTGTCACCCTCAATATAGCTCTGAAAATAACGAGCCAACTTCACAGTTTTATGAATAGGGGCCATAATGAGACAAAAGTATATGTGTCAATCAAAGGAAAAAAAGATGAAACCTTTGTGAAACAGCAAAGAACTGACAGCTTTTGGTCCATGGTCCCATTCTGCAGGGCAATCACAAGAAAAAGTTACTTCACGGTTTTTTGGTTACAATCATTTTTGCTTTCCTAAAGCAAATATCATTCAAATAGTCTGTATAGTTCTAACTTCGGAAAAAACAAATCATGATGCAGATTTTTTTTTTAGCTGCTCATAAAGTCTGTTCATCTGTTTCTGTTTGGTTTCCAATTTCGCCTCTGAGTACTAAGAATGTATATTTAATCCATAATTGAGAAGAAAAATGTGCCAGAAGAAGATAAACATGATAGCTATTCAAGATACACATATTTTAACATGTACTTATTTGTCTTAATTAAAGCAAAGCTTCAGAAGCAGCATTGCAACACAATGCATTTTAATGGAAAATCCTTCACAGAAAGCACGTCGAAAAGCTTCAGAAACATAGATGTGCATGATAAAACAACGGGGCACTGCTCATTCCCCAGCGATCAAGAGGTTAACCTTACATCATCTCTTCCCCTCCCTTAAACAGGTTCTGTGAGGAGGGCTGCAAATTAGCGCTTGGAAAACACAGCAGGGAGATTAGCTTTAGGGAGGAAAGGACTCCCCACTTCAGGTCTTAGGAACCTCACCTGGAAAGTGCATTTCCTTTTCTACTTAAGCTAACGTATTAGGCCTTCTTGTCAAGAATTCTATTCCTTGAGGAGAAGTCCTCAACGACTGTGTCTGATGACCTGCTGAATCCTTCCAAGTGTGCAGTGGAAGAGAAGAGAGCAATACGGCTGTGGTAGCAAGAAGGAGGCAGAAAACTGCTTAGGCTTTGGGCAGAAACACAGAATGGTACATCATATGAAACTCATTCACCTATCAAGGGGAAGGAGGATTCCTGTGTCTCTTCTGCATTCACACCGGCCTTAGGAAGAGCTACAGCATTTCCTAAGATAGCTGCAAGGTGCAGAACTGTGTAAGCACTGGCATCCGTATGGTGCTGACAATAACACTTCCTAACACTGAGAAATTACAATGCTGCTTTTTCCCCACTGGGGTTCAGGAGCCATCTCCTTTCCAGGCTTCAAGTATCTACAGCTGATTTATTTATGAAACTGTGAACAGAAGAAAAGGGAAAACTTTACCAGTAACAGGAAAATATAGAAATCATTCTACGCAGAATCAATCATTTGCTTTGCAACTGAAATAAGACAAGGGTGTTGTGTTGTTTCCCAAATCCAAAATTAATCTCTCCAAATCCATTTTTGTGGGGATTTTTAAACCATTTAAAACATGCGGTGGGAGAAAATGTGTACAAATAGAATCATTTTCTCCCAGTGTCGAGTGGTTGTCATAGAGTGGTTATGTACATCTAGTATAATAGAGATGTTGGCCCAGTACGATGCTGTATACATTCTCAGAAAGCTCCTGATGGGTGGCTTTTTTTCTGCTGCTTCAGTAGGTATTCTAAAGATTGCATGCAAGAGGATATATACAGCCTTCAACGGTATCTCCTTCCCATGTAGGTATTTGCTCTAATTGCCAGGAGATAATGAGTGGTCTCTGGGTAGGAAGAAGGTGGCAGTCTACGTCATTACAAATGGAAGGAGCTGTTGTTCAGTGAGCCTTCAACCCACCAAAATGATGTGATAAATCATTTGATGTGTTTCAGTATAACATGAAAAAACTCTCCTGGGTCAATAGTAAAGGGGAAGTTCTACGTTCACACTGCTCCATTCCTACTCTACTGCATCTCCAGGAGATACTGATGAAGAGGGTTAATGGCAGTCACTGTGGTACCTTATCGTTCTGCAACCCCAGTATGAGTATACTGATCTTCCCCAGTAAAGCTTTGGCATCACTTTTGATGAGAACTGAAGAATTTCCTCTGTCCATTAACAAACTTTGATGCAGCTCTTGCATTGCCCTCAGCAAGTGACTTATTTCTTTTTCTTACAGGTATCAGAGATTTGAGAAAGCATTTCTGCTAGCTGTTGACATAGGTGCTCGGGACCTGTTTATGGTGAGTCCTTTCTGTTGTCAGGATGTTAGACGTCAGCTTTTGTGCACATTTAAAAGGATCTGTGTCATTTGCAGTCTTAGAAACATACTGGACAGAATTATTTTACCTCGTTTGCCCCTTGCCATCATAAAATTTGTCAATGGGAACTGAGTATTTTTAGAGTCATTGACATTTTCCCTAGCATGGCCTGAAGGCTACTCTTTATTTTTGAGGAATTAATGTATATGTTTCTGAACTTTCACCTTCTTCATCTGTCCTGATGTGGGTGAATGTCATCTTTCACTCTAATAAGCTTATAAGTTTCTAATCCGTTCCTTTAAGAAGTACAACTGCTGAGTCCAGGACACAAGAGCTGGCCATATCCTGGGGATCCTGAATGCTCTTAGTTTGTCTCTTAGGGTTTTGTGAAAAGTGACAAATTATGAACGCTTCTACAGGTACTTTTAAAACAACAAAGCTCAGCAGCATCAACCCAAGGGTTTTTACATTTCATGCACTCTCTGCCCCCTCCCATTTAATTAGTTACAAAAGTAAAATTAACCAGCTCTTAAAAGGTCCTCTGTGTGAGCTCTGCAGGAGGCTCTTGTTTTATAAGATCTTGCACCACAATGTCACAGTGAGGTCAGATGGACAAAGCCAATCATGCTTTCCTAGTCTCTCAGCATGTTGCTGCTCCACAGCTGATTTCATTGTTTTCAAAGAAACAATAGAAAAAGGGCTTGTTTAAAAAAAGGCCCTTCGAACGATTCGTTTGCTTGACTCTTTTGCATAATGAAGACATTCTGTTGTTTAAATTAAGCTTTGACCCTAGATGTTAATATCATTTATCCCATTAAGTCACTTGCCCTGCTAGTTTGATCTTGATATTTAAATTGTATGTTAAATTACACAATTAAATCCTGCTTTTATGGGTTATGAAAATTCCCTTCTAATTATATAAAAAGTTGTGTGAACCTTTTGATGTTTTTTTCACGGCTCTAATCATCTGGCTTGTTCCATCTAATTAGAAAGATGTGAATACTGCGATAAACTTTTCTAAGTATGCATCAAACGAAAGTGATGGAAATGGCAGACTTTTAGGAAATCATTACATGTTTTATATTTACTCTCCTTGATTTTTCATCCTTTTAGCTCAGCCTTTTCCTTTTCTCTTTTTATTTCATTTTTATTAAATGTAACTTTGTCAATGCAAATTTTATACCCAATCAAGATGAGCACTGCAGCCATTTATAAATTTCAGACTGTAAACTGTCTGCAGCAGGATACATCTTTCTGTCAGGGGGGCTCTCCCACTACTCAGATAATAAATCCTCCCAGAGTAATGACAGCCATTCTGGCAGAACAAATGACCCAGTATTTGGCCAGCCATCTCAAGGGCCCTCTCTTATATGGGCTAAGAGCATTTTCTGCACAATCTTTTTCTCTTTCCTTTCCTCTGCTGATGACAGCACTGAGAGAACACCACTGTCCCAAGGTGGGGAACACCAGCATTGGGTCAGGAGGTGGGTGCAAAGCTGCTAACGTGGGAGAGGGCCTGCCAACGTGTGGCTCCAAAGTGGTAATGTATCCTCCTCTGAACAAAAAGTTTCTCTAGCTTTCTTCTAGAGGAGGCTCAAGGCTAACAGAGAAATTGGCTCCATCCTTTCCAACTCTTCTTCATTTTCCCTCTTCTTTCAGCACCTCCTCTCCCCATCCCATCTCACCAATGCTCTTAAACAAGCATAAATATAAATGCCCATTTAGTTCCTCCTGACTTACATTATTGTGAGATGAAAACCAGTTCCACGTTCTCCTTGTTTTCCTTGCATTACCTTTGAGATTCCTCATAGTTTCCTGCAATTTATGCAACAAGCAGCACACATGCCTGCCTCTTCAAATCCTCTGTCGACTCTCTCCCTCCTCTGGGGAAATGTCCTTTTGCTAATTCATCACCTAAGTGAGGTGCTAATGAACAAACTTTACAATTAACTAACAAAGGCACTGCTGCAGGACTACTAAGTACAAGACTCAAGAAGTTTAAAGGTGCATAGCTCGTAAAAAGTAGTTATTTGTGCCACAGGAATTTCCAGGGAATTGGTCTTTATTGCACTAAATACAGTATAAAATTATGTAACCTGCTCCCTAAAAACTTATAGTCCTTCTAGGTACTAGAATAATAATACCATTGCATAGCAAGATTTGTGCATCCTTCACTTCTGCTTAACACTGAATAATTTGTATATATTGTTTATATAGGTCAAAATGCAATTAATAACATACAACTTGACTTTACCTATATTTAAAGTATTTATAATTATGTGGAGTACGAATAACTAATATATAGGTCAATTATTTGTACTGTCATTTTACACAGCGACCAAATCCGTTTATAAAACCTCAGCTGGCTCTAGGAGTGACGCCACCTTATTTCTAGTTAATTTAATGGGATTTCAAGAAGAAATAGTAGGCTAAGGAAGATACCTGATGACATAAGGAAAATGAGAGAGAAAAAAAAAAGTTATTTATTAAAGGGAAACAGAGAAGGATCAAAAACAAAGAAAGGATCCAGAAGAGCAGATATAACAGAGACTGGAGAGGATCCACACTTTGAATCTAAGGAAATGTCCTGTATCTTGGAGAAATTATCCCGAGCCAAAGTTGTTGTTTTCACAAAAGAGAGCTCTGTAGCCTTCCTGATACTTGTTTTGAGAATGCAAAGAAGGTTGAGGAAGTGCTATCTCAGGCCTAATTTATTTCATAAAAATGAAAAAAAAAAACAAAAAAAAAGGCTTAAAAATTACTCCTATAGCTATAGCGTCACTGGTATGATGCCATAACAAGACACACGGGTACTGCTGTGTCTCCCCATAAGCTTTACCCTCACATCACATCTAAGTCCCTCAATTATTATCATCTCCTACAAAGTTCAATAAAAAAATAAAACTGAAAAGGACATAATATCATGAACAACAGCTACATTTATTGGACAGTGACTGATCCAATCTGTGACAGAAAAGATCAAGCAGTAGAAAGGTTGTTAGCTTTAAATCCTTTTGTAGTATGCTCCAGCTCTCAGCTGCTGAAAATTCAAAAGGCCATCCCACGTACCAAAGGTAGCAAAAATGCAAGGAAAAGACACTTTAATAAAAGTGTCAGATCTTGGGTGATACACTGATGAGGAAAGTGCGTATTTCGAAGAAATGTTGGAATTTTGCCCAGAAATATCCTATAGACAAATGCGCATCGATGTTTCAAATGACTTCTGTTCACCTAGGGCCAGCTCTGTGAGTCACAAAGATGAGGGTAAAAAGGAAGTAGTCCAAAAAGTAATCAAACTGTTAAATGATAAAATACAGCCTTTCAGCAAACTCCTGATAAGCAGCTGAAAATTGTGTTTATTATCAGCATTGTTTTTGAAAGGGACATGATATTTGACCTGATAAATTCTTAGATAAGTGCGTGAAAAAATCTGTAACAAATATTCAGCTAATTTAATTCTTTAAATTTTCCTGTCATTCTTTAAGGCACCCTGTAATGAAGTGTTTTTCCTTTTTCTTTTATTTATCTTCTGGTTGTATCCTACTCAGAGAGTTATAAATTCTTATAAAATTCCATTTTGCTGGCTAATTTGAGTGAGAACCACCTAAATATGATCCAAAATTGTCTAACTAGTAGTTTTTATTTTAAAAAATATTTTTTTTTCTCTCTAAAGCTCATTTAGAGATAGAGAAAAGTCTTTCTTTTTTTCTTTTTTCTTTTTCTTTTTTAATTCTTTATGGCAGAAACTTGAGGAACCACACAGAAAGCCACTGACTGCTACATCTCTGTTTCTTGCAAAGCCCCCATTAGTTAGTGATGGATATGTAATGTCTTCAAAACAGAGAACATAGCCAAGACCAAGATCTGAAAGTATCAGATGTTTTGAAACACAAGGTGTGCACATCTTCTTCACTGAAAGCACTTTGTCATTTTCTGCAATTGTTTCCATCACCTCCCCAAGTTTATTATTTAAAAATGCACTGAAATATACAATACCTTAGTTTAAACTACAAAAAGAGAGACATTAATCATTGTCAGAATACATTTTAAATAGGTGAACATAATCTGCCTATACATTCAAATCTTTGTAAGCTCAGACTTGTTGGAGAGCCCTTAGGTTTTCTATTGTTATCTAAATAAGCTGACAATATCTACTGTTTAATCTTCATAGAAATCATACCTTGCTACTCAGGCCCTTTTCTCTGACAACCATGTTAGACCTACAAAGAGAGGAAGTACAGAGTTCGCAACAAGTTCGTAAGTCATTATTTCGCCTCAAGACACTTGCACATTTTTTAAGTCACACCTGTGTTTTTAATTAGAAAATCTTGCTGTCTGCTTTGGACTGTGAGGATCCTGCAAGTCAGTGCCATGTTTCCCTGTGTAATCAGTCTCAGTTTCCCTAGTATTCTGTTTGCTGCTTCTTTTTTTTTTTTTTTTTTTTAATTAAATGAGGGGAGAATACAGGCGGCATCTTTTTCTGCTCTCTGCCACTATTACTCTCATTTTTCTGTCTGTCTTCTCCTTCTAGAATAAGGTCACTTTTTTCTCCAAGAGTTTTCCTCATGTTGATAAAAGTGTCAGTAAACTCACACTGAGAAGGACAGTTTCACTTGAAATCTTCTGCATTAGTGAGAATATAGTTGCTTTTATGGTATGTAGGGGTCAATGTTTCCAGCAAGTACTTCTTTTCCCTTTAAATTCCTGCGTGTGGATAGTGTGCAGAACAATGGCCAGGAATAACTTAAATCTTTGATTACTGATTGCCATCTTCAACGAAGAAGTGGGGAAAAAAAAAACTTTGTCAGATGTTCTTGGTTGTCCTTCTTACTTCATCTATCCCAATTCATGCACAGAACAGTCTGTGGCTCTGATGCCGAAGGAGAAGGGGTTTAATTGTGTCTTCATTAATGGGATGAATGGACAAAACTTTTTACTTCACATTTCAAAGGACCAAAACCCAAGGGCAGTGAGATTGTAATTTATCAGCAGGAAAGTATTCTCCTGCAAATTGTACTGCATGTAATACAGGTGATTTTTACCTCAAAGGTTAACACACAATTAAAAGACTTGCAGTTCAGCATGTAATGATAAACCCTGCTGCAGCCCTCTGATTGTTATCCCTAGATTAAGGATTAGATCCAGAGTATTGGCAACTATTCATGCTAGATAACAACATTTTTGGAAAGCCCCTCGTGTATTTGTGGTCAGGAGACCCAAGAGTGACTCAGGAATCATGTCACCTGTGTCAAGGTTAAAACCTTTGAGAAAGCATCGTTGTTCATATTATGTCCAATATCAGCACAAGGACAACCACATCTTACTCAAAGGACAGTAAGTGTATCATGACAACCTCCAAACAAAAACTAGTCCTCAAATAACTTTGCCACAAAACTCATGTACTAGGTGGAAGCATTAAAACTTCACCTGGGGGCTGTGAGTCAGAAGAGTTCCAGTATTTTAGTTTTGGCTACTGAGACCCTCCTTCTAGCAACCCTCTTTTAATTCTTTTTGTGCCAACCAAAATTTCCTTTAAAGCATACAGATTGGTTTCATTCATATGCTGAGTCAACAGCTTCACTTTTATCGATGCATGGTTGGTCGGTGCTTTATTCATTGTTAACGAGAAATGCTGTATTAACAGTACAAGTAAGATAATAAATGGGCATTGGGAGAGAATTAAAACGTGATGCTAGGTTAATCAGTTCCATCTGTGTTTGTGATCTAAATAATAAAAGAACCCCTTTCTTTCAAATTCTCTTTTGTTACACCTATGAGATTAATCTAAAATGAATCTTTTATTTTTCTTTTATTTCCAAAGGACATCCATTACCTTGCACTAGATAAGGGTGAATTGGCACTAGCTGAAGTGGCAAAGAAAAAGGCTAATGACATTGATGCAGAATCAATAACTACTGGAATTGGTAAGAATTAATGGTGTTTAAAAAGTCCTTTTTGTTTCAATCAATACTTGTCCTGTACAACACTGTGTTATATTTGTTGGGGGTTATTGGTTCAATTGTTTTCTTTGAAAGCGAGACAGTATTTTTATTCGTAGCTGAAGAGGGAAGCTTATAAAAATGACAGCTTTGCCTTTCAGTACCCACATAAGGATTGTGTCAATGCAATAGCTACAGAACAAAAAAGATTAGCATACTATGGCTCTATAGAAAAGTTCAGGCTGTGCAAACTGAACTCAGATTCCTATCAGGTAAGGAACTGAACTGGAAAATCTTTGTTCATGCTAATGTTAAAGGCCAGGTATGGCAATCTCATTCACCTATTTGCTCGTATATACAGTCCTGATAACTGGAGTAACATCGTGATTACATTGGAAGCATTTGGAGGAAACTTTTACTGATGTAAATAACATAAGCTCAGATCCTGGCTTTAAAGTAACTGCTTCGCACTCAGTGGGATTCTTGCAGTTCCATAAGGTGTATTGATGCAAAAATTGTGGGGTTAGACTAACAGCTCAAACACAAACATCTTTTCAGACAGGGGAACTTACAACTCGTTCATTTTCTCCTTGTGTTTCCTTTGAATTGTCATGAAGAGATGTGTACAAATATGTAGATTGTTCTGATTATTCAGGCCTGTAACACGAACCAAGCAGCAAGTGTCTATAAGAGTCTAGAAAGCTGACCTCCTGTGGAGAGAAAGTAGACAGAGAGAAAAAAATAAAGAAAAGAATGCAAAATGTTTGTGTAAAATATGCACAGTGTTGTTTTGCTTATCTTGATGCATCTTTGAATATTAGAAAAAATCACTGGGCTTCTGTCCTTGCCCCACGCTAAGAAAGCAGAATATGAGTGGAACTCAGAAGGCATCAGAAAAACTTTGAGATTTTGAATAACGTAGAATTCTTTTAGGACCAAAAAATAAGAACTAAACATCCAAGAGTTCACCCAGAGCGTAAAATCAAATACCATTCAAATATGTGGAAATGCAGAGATGTGGTATGTGAGTTCATGTGGCTGTTTCTATATATGTAGATACAAATCCCTGACTTTCAAGGTTATGCAGTACAGTATCACCTCCTTCCCTCTCCAGCAGAACAGAAATCAAGCAGTGGCTGTCCTGAATGCTTTTCTTCAGATCTTTCATTTTCAAACCTAAGTCTCTTCCAGCATTTTT
Source organism: Anser brachyrhynchus (assembly GCF_964034855.1). Taxonomy (NCBI): domain Eukaryota; kingdom Metazoa; phylum Chordata; class Aves; order Anseriformes; family Anatidae; genus Anser; species Anser brachyrhynchus. The sequence continues at coordinate 16,411,174 of NC_137696.1, forward strand.
TGCACCACAGCTGTGCCTTTGAGCAAGCTCTTTGACCACTAGAATTGCCAAAAATGGCATTTGTTTAGGTCATCTGTTACCAGGTGCTCTTTAAAGTGTACAATTGCATCTTCCTTGCTTTCTCTTCTCTTATTCATAGAGGTGTCCTTTGCACCTAATAACCTAATAAGACTAAGATACTGAAAGGTCATCTCTGATCATTATCTATTCTCTTAGTTTATTAGTCTTGAAAAATTGCCTTAATCCAGAAAAATTAAGCCTTAAACTGTGTCTTCATTTAATTCCTTGCAAACTAACACTATTATTAGATTTCTGAAGCTAGGCTATTTTCAAGCTTACTGAGAGCCTTGTACAATGTTAGAAACACAAAGAGAGGGATAGGGAAGAAACCTGAGTTGATTCCAAGTGCCTTACTAGCCTATCGGAGGTAATAGATGTGTTACTGCAGCTCTGTTACAAATGTGCAGGCACACAGTCCTCCTTCAGAGCAGTCCTACGGTTACCTTTGGAATGCCCCATAAGCATAAATTATTAAAGTCATTTTATATGATAAAGTCTTTAAAGTGTTCTCATTTGCTGAATAATTAACTATCAGGATGATTTAAAATACTTCGTAAATTCAATGCCCCTGGGACAAACTGTCAGTGAGATTCAGTCTATTAACAGTAATGAATTTGCATCCAATTCATTTTATATGAAAACAAACATAGGAGTCTCCCATGAGTTTGTTTCATTGCAGATCAGATCTCACCTTAAACACTTGAAAGTCTCAGCCACAGGTTTTGTTTTATTACACTTTGTTCCAAGGTCCTTTCTTTTTGATTTTTTTTTTTTAATTTCAGAAACTGTTGTTAGCAAAAAAAGTGTCACAGAGTGTGGATTTTTTGAACGCAATGAAAACAAAAGAGAACTAACAAGTGCTTTAAATGTAAATTATTGCATTTATCTAACATTTTGAGAAAGGGAACAAAAATCATGCCAGTGCCAAAAGCTTTAAAATGCAATTTCCAACAAGTCTTTGTCCCCTAACCATCTCCTAAGCCAAGTCCTCATGATCTAGCCCCTGCTTTCTTCAAGTCAATTCGCCAATGGTCACATTTCCTAGAACAACTCCAAAATTCCTTGAATGTCCACTTCAGGCTCCTACAAGAAGGCAGCAACCTAAGCAAATGAGACTACAAGGTACAATCAGTACTGCTGGGTCCCAGTTATAGTGAACACTGCCTTAGGGAATATCTGGTCTCCATGTCCTAAACCATACAAATGTGAACCTACATCCACATCTGGCGATATTTCCGAAGCTAGCCCATCCCCAAAACTCAGCTCACTGCTACTTGAAAATAACATGAGTCAGTGCTTCTGGCCAATTCCCAAGCTGCCGAGTGTGCTCCATCTTGCCTTGGATATATTTAATTTGTCAGAATATTTCTGTGTACAGGGCTTACTTCAAACATAATATATTTTGAACTCAGACTGTTGGAAAAGTTTCAAATTCCTCCAAATAATGTAGAATGGCAATATAATTTCAACTTAAATTTATAGATGTCATCCAGAGTTCTGTAATCACTGGTGGATTCCTCACATATATTAAATCAAGATTTGTGTCAAGATAAAGCTAAGAATAGATTTATTATTTCAAAATTTTCTGAATTTTAGCTCTTCTCAGTTCCACACTTGATCATGGTTTGCTATACACTGTTTCCAATAAGTCGCCATCAAAGTGAGTAACAACTGTGTGCATTGGTAAAAACTACTATAGACCTTCAGAGTATAATAGTTTTTTTCGAGAATATTGCTGAGCAAGATGAAGTGTCAAGTGAGCTCGCTGCTATTCCCTGCCTATGTTTTTGGCAGAATCAGATATTTTGTTCAACTGATTAAAATCTGCTAAAGAAAATTATTCTCATACAATTTTATGTTTGACAGCCTGTGAAAATGCATCTTGAGGCACGAGAAGATTAGGATAATGGTATTGTACATCTCTGAGAATACAAAAGCGGTCTCCTCTTTCCCCACTCCCATTTGATCGGCAGACCAGTGGCCACACTTGTCGTTACCTCTGCCAAAGCTTTCCCGTTGAATTATTTCTGTAGTAGACCTACGAGTTCCTTAATGAGGTCAGGGAGTTCTCATGTAGCCCTGCCTAAGCTATATTCCGTGCACCTCATTTCACTGTATTAAAACAGAGAGGACTTTCTGCCATACTGACAATATTTACGGGCTTACTAATGAATTCTGTTCATGGGTGTAGCCTTGTATGTTTGCTCCAGAAGTAACCGCGTATAATGTTGTCCATGTTAGCAGAGTGCATCGTCTTGGTGCTGTAAACTGTAGGTTGCTAATGTAAAACTTGAGTTGCAAAGAACTGACATGGCACAGCCTGTTAAGAAATGCCAAAGCTAATAATGATCAGGGAGGTGTAGAACTCAGTCTTTCAGACATCATTGCTCAATGAATATCCAATGAAGAGCATATGTAGTCTGTGTCAGAAAGTTTCCCAAGGCCAACTTCCAACAAATTACATTAGGGCCTAGCAAGATGATTTTAACCTTCAAATCAATAGCTTTTACCCAAAAGGTATTCATGTTGTGACAAGACAGATAACTGCTGCATAGTTCAAAAGCAAATTGGGAAACCCTGTATTTCTACTTAGAATTAAATTCAGAATATTAGTAGCACTAATGTTTAGGCAACTTTTCTAACAGAGGTATTGTAACAAAAACACTGATGTTGAGATAATAGCATTGTTCTGAAAGGCTAGATGAGACTGACTAACATTTTGGTGGTTCAGTAACGTCTCATGAAAGTGCTTGAGGTTTTTCCACTTAAAATAGAATTTTAAAATGCTTCTGGAAATATTCCATAATACTTGCAAGTGAGATAGGATATCTTATCAGTTCTCACAAAGATTGAGGTCTAATTTCCCACACAGTACATAAAATGACATTCAAAATATAGGGGCCCTAAAGGTTTCACCTTACTGGCAAGGAATGTCGCCAGGTTGAATCTTAAGTGGAGAATGTTCATTTCTTCTCAGTTCTCTGACAGTATTTTACACTGAATGGCTTACACGTTCTTTCTGATTGTTCGTAATTACACATGCCACAGTGTTTTGTCTTCACACAGTACGTCTGAATCACCAGTCTGGCCTCACATACGTTCTGCTACCTCCAAATTGCTTGTTTTTTACTCAGGTCTTCACCTGATCCCAATAGTCCACCTGAACACACTTGCATTTCAAAACAACATTTAGAATTGTCCCCCTGTTTTCGTAACCTTTCCAGTCCCTGCATTAGCCTAGTTGGTACCAGTTGTTCCTCTTCTGGTCCATATTTACTTCTTTCATCTATCAAGCAATAGAGTCTTCCTTACCCTCATATACCCTTTCCGACACTGATGACAAAACCTTCTTCATTTCCTACTCTCCCTTGACACACACGTCTTTCTCTTTCTATCAAATTTCAAGTAAACTAAGAATCCTAGACTTTTATTTCATGGCATGATTTTTACTTCACTGCATAATATTTTTATGACTTGTTTAAAAGGTATTACCCAGTATATAGATGAAATGGGATCTGGGAAGACTTGGGGGACACCTGTTGATGCTACAGTTTCCTGGAACTCTGTTGCCTTCTGTTTCAGCATTAGATCTCCTGCTTATTTATTTAGATTTTCAGTTGAAGTTGGTCAAAACCTATGGCATCAAATCCTTTGCTTTTAGTTTTCTAGTAATATGACTTTTTCTCCAGAGAGCCAGAAAAATGTTTTTAATGAAGCGTTCCTTTTACGTGTAATCAGCAATAAACCTATGGCAAGAAATGAGTTTCACCACAAGTACTTTTTGAATTTTATACCACAGAAAATGAGAGTCTTTGAAGATCCATAGTAATTTTAAATGATTAAACTGCGTTCATGTGTAGTTTCTCCTGCATGTATCAAAGCACACACAGCACTTGATACAGAACCCACTAAAAACAATGAAAAGGCTTCCACCATCTTCAGTAGGCTTTGGATGTTAGCAAGTAACAAACTCAGGTATAGGCCTGGCATTACCAGAACTGCTGTCCTCTGCAAAAAAAAAATGACAAAGAGCCTGGTCTGGAAGGATGCTCTACTTGATGTATCAACTATTTGTGTCCCCTGGTTTCAAGAGGAGCTGGTGGCACCCAGTTCTCACGGTACACAAACCTGTTGCAGTGGCAGTTCTGAACTCACAGTTTAGCATATCAGCCTCACTGGGGGGGTGACAAAGTGTTCCTGTATATCTAAGTGGATCTGCTTAATCTTCTTTATTTTCTTTTTGTTAGCTATATTTTTTAATTTTCAAACCACTAGTGAGGCTTTTAATATATTGAGAGGCACTGATTGTTCCCTTCCTTGTGTTCTTTTTGAGAAGTAGAGTTGTTTGTTTTACATAAGGTCTATAGTAATGCCAAACTATTTTTGGCTCCACCTCATCTCACCCCTTTGCTTGTTTGTGTCATGATGTCAGTTTTGATCTATACCTTCCCATTGCTAGACAGCTTTGCCTAAAGACATAATCCTCAGCCCCTAATAATTATAAGTACATCAAAGCCTAGCTGGTTTGCTTAGCTGCAGAGGTCTACACAAAGATCTGTGTATCTTCACTTGAAAGAGATTTATGGTTTTATGTCAAGCTTTAGAATAATTGTGGCATTCCTTTTTTTTTTCTCCTTTATCATGACATATCCATGCCCACTGCAGAACCTGATTTAAAGCACACCATTATATGTCTGAAATGAAGACAATATTCTCCTTAGTATTTTAATTTTAATGATTCCCATATTTGTAATATCTGTCAACAGTAAAATTATGCCCCATTTAACATGAAAAAAATCTTAACAAGGCCTCATAGATTAACAAGATTTTGCCTTCATTTCAAATGGTGTGTTGAGTAGAAAAAAAAGAAAAATCAGTAACTGAAAGAGACAGTTTTAGGGCATTAATTTTTTTGTTTATAGCCACATACTGTGACTCTTTTATAAACAAAAAATTACACGATTTCCAAATTCTAGAAATTGAAAGGAGTTGTCTGTGTCTGATCCGTATTTGTTGTGCTTACAATTAGGTTATTGCAAGGTACGTCTCTCATCATAGATCATTTCTAGCTTATCCCTCCAGCAAAGTTGGTGCACATAAACAACAGAGAGTAGATGACACTAATTACCAAGTAAACAACTTATTTTCCATGGCAACCTATCAAGAAGTAACTTAAAAAGTGAAAACAATTCACAGAGATATTCCTTGAGTGAGGATGTTACATGACAAAGAATGGTTCAACGTAAAAGATCTTGAAGGGATGCCCGCGGCATGGCATTGCAATAAAGACAAGTGAATACTCAAGCAGTAATTTATTGTATAGCTAGGAATTTAAATAGTATATTTCCATAGTTATCTACTTCAAAATAAACATAGAAATAGATTGTATGTATAGAGATGCATTACAAGTAAAAAGTCTAAAGTCATTAGAAGATATATTTTTTAAAAAAACATGTCATTAATGCTTATATCCAGCCAAAATTTCTGTATGGATAACTACATTTTACCTACCAGGGTTATATTCTTTGTTGCCATTCCAGTCAGAATTCAATGTTCCTTACTTCCCAACTCTGACACTATGGAGTGTTGCCCTCCACTCAACAAACAACACACTCCATGAAGCTCTGTCTATGTGCATGACCATATACATGAAAATAAAAAAACTTGCTGTTCTGTAAGTTCTGCAGGCACTAGTCATCACCCTCACAAGAGTGAGCAGTTGGAGAAATTTAGATGTGCCACTCCCAAAAATATAATCCTCAATAAACTAGGATTATCAACCAGTTTAGGAAGTGATTTTGAAAACTTTGAAGTGAAATGTGATGCATGGGGGGGATCATTTTATTAATGCTATTTCTTTTCCTACTGCTTTCTTAACATTAGCTAAATGCCAAGTATTTGGGCATCAGCTATTATGATGAGTTGTTCAGACAAGCTGTAGAATACCAAAAGTAGAATTAGGCTACTTATTTATGGTAACCACATTTGAAAAGGCTCAAGCTTTGGAAATGCATATAGAAATTATGTCAGGATATGGTTAAAACAGATGATTGCTGGCAAACATTTCTACATGTCAGTAACTTTTGTCACACCCGAGGAAAGCCTTTTACAAGATCGACCCCCTGTTTTTTCTTGCTAGCTACAAAGAACGGAAAAAGGACATTTGGGGTATTAGGAATTTGAGTTCTCAGTGCTGACTCCATAGGCTGAAGTCAATTTAAATAAAAAACACAGGTAGTTAAAGTAACTGTTGAAACAAGCTATCACAGAAATTGATGCATGGAAGGTGTCTTTGCATGGAGACTAAATGAATACCTTTCTGGGAAATAGGTTTTAACCAAATACAATTTATGCATTAGTCAAACACAAGTTTTTCTGGCTCAGTGTAGGATACCTAGATGAAATTTAATGACCTGTAATTCACCGTAGGTCAAACTAGATGATTTACACTGTATCATTATAGTATAATATTCATATGTTTTGGATTCCTGTCTTGCCTACAGCTCTGTGAAAAAGCCCCTGGTAAATCTCCCATTAGCTTCAAAAGGCCCACATGTAGGCTGAAAGACTGCAGTTAAAAGCCACATAATGTATATTCACACATCTCATAGTATGCACGTGTGTGTGTACATAAGTGGGTGTTATATTTACACATATGCAGCCAAAATGTGTCCAGTCATAAAAATAGCTCCAAATCTGAACACAAACGCTAGATTGATTAATACGTATTTATATTTTGCTTCATGACATCAGCAGCTGCAGAATCAATCCTCTGCTGCTTTTTTTTTTTTTTTTTGGAAAGAAGAAGAAATGATCACAGCTGGAGATGCTTTCATAATTGCTGTAGCTGGCTGAGAGCGGAGTATCTGTATATTCACGGTGTGTCAGAGGCATGTTTGTCTCACACACCCTAGAGCCATCCTTAAGTCTCTAGTTTTCCAACAGGGAACTTGCCAGTTGCATTTCCACGCACCGAAAAGAGTTGGCAAACACATATTTGCATGGCAGTTGGTATGTGTTTTGTCCTGTTTGTTCTGTGTAATGTAACGTGATGTGACAGGCTGCAATTCATCACATCGGTGGCATGACAGCAGAGGAATTGGAAAAGAGGTATAATGGTGGGCTGATGCAAGGTGTCAACTTGACATTAGGTTTTAATATCTCTACATTAAGTCTTTTTATAATGGTCTACCAACTAATTATCAACAAACATTCCCCATGCAGGTGAGTTTAAGAAGCAGTGATCAGATATAGCATAGTTAAACACCAGGAGAGGTCTGTAGATATGCTTTCGGAAATACCAACTCTTGTAAATATGAGATACTTTGCACATATGTTTTCCAATCAAACAAACAAACAAAAACATTGAAGGACTTCTTATTTATTACATCCTCTTTCACTACCTTCCCAGCCACACCACAGACACTTTCTTACATGGGGACATGGGGATGCTGTGGAATTGCCGATGGCAAAATCAGAGGTTGGAGCTGTTTTCCTCCAAAGACTCCCGCACAAGAGACTGCTTAACGGTTCATCCCCAAAACATTCCCGGATCAAAAGCGAAGGTGTTCGATGACCTGATCTCAGCTCTTGTTGAATGCTTTCGGCCCATCAAAACCAAGTGACCTGATAAAAGCCTGTCTTGGGGCTGCTGGCGTTCTGCTCTGGATATCGCTGTTGAAAGCTATCCATAAAATGCTCAGCTGGGTGCAAGGGTAAGCTTTGCACCCATCACTGTTGTCCATCTTGCACTTTCTAAAGCATCAAACTTGCCCAGAAGAAGAAACAAAATAGGTTGTTAGAGATAAAGCATTGATGGAAAACTGATGAACAGTGCTTAATACAAAGCAGCGAGTACATTTAGAATAAATGACATTTTTTTCCTCAGTATACCTCATCAAATCTATTTATTTTCAGCTATTTTAAATATATTTTCCTTAGCTGTTCTTCCTGTTGGTTAGTCTGCACTGAAACTTCTTCAGATCTCAGTGCAGTGAGACTGCTGCAACTCCTGAACTCATGCATGCATAATATCTGCCCTTCAATAACATTCTTCACAGCATTCGTGGCACCAGAAGGTCCTGAATTGTGCTGGATTTCAAACTGTAAAATTTAGTCTTAAAAACAGATCATGAGGCAACATTGGTTATCTCTGCATTATTGGCATGATGAAATGGCAAAATATTATAATAAGATGAAAAGATATCGTTAATAATAGCTTAAGCATGTATGGTGATCATTATAATTAGTTATTTACTGCAGGTACACAGCCAGTGTCCCACCTTTTCATCTTTATGATTAACCAAAGATGTAACAGCCACTTGATTTCTGCCTCTTGCCCTCCCAGCCAAGAGCCAGGCTGCAGGGACTGCCTCCCCCGGCACTCGGGCTCCCCGTGTCCTTGCTTCTCCCCTGCCCTTTCGGGAGACCACAGCCCCCCTCCTCTTGTCCATTTTAAACTGCTACCTTATCCTTTTTGCTCGAGGTAATCTGCCTTCTGGTACCTCATACTGTGGTTATTCACGTGCCTATGCATTGGGTGAAGAGCAGATTTTGGGGCCATCCCAAGACCTTGCAGAAAGACCTCATGATTTCCCCTTACACCACCTGGAAGCATTGCTGCGCACGCACCATCAGGAGCCTGACAAGTGCTCACCCTCTGCCTGCACCATGCGAAAGGAAGGGTTTAGGACCCGGTCTAAATTTCTCTTGAATCATCACTTCCAGTTCATTGCTAAATTTCACCGCACCTCTGCCTAAATAATACAAATTTTTAATAACCAGACGGAAGATTATGGGTACAAATTTTTTTTTCTTTTTTTTTTTACTATGTGGGACACATCGTGGCCAAAGGAAAACAGCCACAAAGTGTTTACCTTAGGCCCTTGCTTTTTGCCTCTAAATGGTGAGGCGCCTATCTCACAGCCCTGGACATGGAGCCCGTGTGGCCATAGTCTTCTGCAGCAAAAAAAAGCCCCGGTGGTCCTGCCAACTGTGCTGCCCTTGCCTTTTAGGCACATCAGAGAAGAATGAGGTCTGCAGCACTGCCACTGTGAACACTGGAATAAACAGAATTTTAATAGGAAAGCATTCCTGAAAAACTCCCGATTTCCTCCAAAACTCCTGGAAGAAGGATAAGCTTTATTATTATTATCAGCTACACTGCCTCAACCGATCCCCTTGTGTGTGTGGGAGCTTTGCTGCTCGCTTTTTGGGACCAGAAACAACCAAGCAGGTCAGCGATGGGGTGAAGGTAGTCCTTTCCAGCCACCACCAACTTTTGGGGTGACTTTGGCCAGCTCAACTTAGCCTTCGGTGCTCTTGTTTCCCTTTGGGGACTCCATGAGCCTTCTGTGATGTGTGCTCACGGGTGCACCCCGTCCTTCCTGCAGCATCCCCCACGGCTCCTCGCTCTTTGTCCTGCGAACTCATCCCCGCGCCCCCTGGCTTTTCTCCTCCAGCACCTTCTTACCAGCAGTGCCCTCCCAGAGGATAACCGCACAGCCAGGGGAAGTCCATTTTCTAAGTTTGCTTATTTTCTATAAATTGAAGGATTTTTTTTCAGCAGAGTGTAGAACACGCCCCTGGGAAATGAACCATAATACTGTAGTTCCTAGCTGCCATTAGGTGTCAGTGTGACAACAACCATGATGCACAAAGGCTGTTGCAGGGCAAAGGCACGCCACCCCATCCAAAAACTTCTTCTAAAATCAGGGAAAATACAACATTCAACCGAGAGGAAGGGGAAGGGAGAAGAAAGCCAGAAACATTTTATTTCAGGTTTTCCCACATCTGATTGAAGTTTTTTACAAACAGATAAGCCTGTTTGCATTTCACTCAGCATGTATCAGGCTCCCAGTGCTGCAGTTGTCAAAGAGGTGTAATATTTACAAAATCAGGAGAGCTTCTGCACACACTGCCCCTACACCCTATTTGGGGGAAAAAGAAACAGTCAATGCTATTAGTAATTTGAAATCTGCAGGAGGTCAGTGGCTTTGCTGTTAAATTATTCCTGTAAGCTGATGCGTGCCAGTGTTGATGGTTATAGATGGGTCCTGCATAAGTTGGCTAAAATGCTGTATTAGAAAAATAACCAGGAGTTCCACTCTTTCAGAAGAAAAGAATATAAAAAAAAAAAAGAAAAAAAAAACCTTTTTGCACATTAAATAATCCATTATTTCAGTGTATCGGTGGTATGCTTAATAATTAGTAAAAACATGATATATGTTGAGGAATTTGCAATTGTTTGTAAACCAAGTTTCAAGCGCTTCCCAAAATGAGATGACAAAGGGAGCAAACAATTTTTGTTTACATGGGAGTTTTGAAAGTTAGTACAGTAAAAAAAATATTTTCAGAAGAAAATTAATTTCAAAAATATTCTCCTGTTGTCTCTAGTGTTGAGAATACCTCAAGTACTTGTAGGATGACATTTTTCCCCCTAACTTTTGGAACATGAGATGTCTCCACCATTGACTTGGACCAGATTTAGGTCAGGCTAAATCAACTTGGCCTTCCCAAGGATCAGGGAATCTGTTGTGCAAGAAAATCCTTTGGATGCAGCTTTGCCTTGCTCTTTCCTCTTTTGAGATAGAAGAGATTGTGAGCATCGCTTGATGCTTTGTTTGTTTATTTGTTTGCTTCGTATTGGTAGATTAAATCTTGAGCCGCACCATGCTGCTATGATAAACATCTGAGAGTGCAGGCTTTTCTTTTAGCTACTTGCAGTTCTCCAAAAACTGCACGGCACAGGAGCGGTTAGTGATCAGCGTCAGCTGCACAGCGCGGCGTAATCCCAGCCAGAGCAGGGTCCTGGGGATACCATCTTTCTTACATTTCCCTGAGTTGCATATCTGTGGTTCTCTGCACGAGGGCAAAGACTTTCCAAATGTGTACCCCTGCCCCACTTCAAGTTGGGGATGGGGCACAAAGAGCCGCATATGCCAATCTGACCTTGTCCTTCTAATAGATAATTACAGGCATTAGAAGATGCCAGGTTAAATGGCTCCGGCCACCTGCCAACACAAAATTGTGAAGTAATCCCGGACCATTTTCATAGTAAAAGTTGCTACGATGATGTTCTCCCACTCCTTATGCTACGCAGCTTACCTAGAAAGTCATCTCCTGTACTCCAGTTTATCTGCACCTTCTCTCTCTTTCCCTTTGTACTATCTTAAATGGTAAAAGTTGGTCTTAATGGTCTTAAAAGTTATTAAAACTTTCTTTATACCAGTACTCTTGTGGGCTTGAAAGTTCCTGCTATTCTACACATCTGTTTTGATTTCCAAATTAAAGTTCAGAAATAATAGTTTCAGAGCTCCTTATTTTTACGTGTGGTTTAAGACCAGGTTTGTCTTCTTGTTTGTGATACAAAGGGGGAAGGTGAAAACGTCAGCTGGGCCAGCAGTTCAGACAGCTCTCTTAGCAGATCAAAAAGGATGGTAGTGGTGCTTTCCCTCTGACTGGTCCCTTCTCCCTGCAGTGAGCTGAGTCCCCACCTGCCGTCTAAAACAGCTTGAAATTGTCCCACAAAACGTGAGGTGGGAGGAAGAGTTTCCACCCTAAAATGGGGTAAGGCAGAAGAAGCAGAATCAGGCTGTAAGGAAGGACTGCGAGGATATAGCCATAGCCTGGCAGATAGCAAACACCTCTGGGTGATGCATGTCTGCGTGAGAAGGGCTGGTGGTGGCATGTAAGGAAAGGAAGAGCTCTCTACGGTAATGCAGGAATGTGGAAAGATGCTTTGTAAGGTCAAACTTTCCCTATTGAACCTTAATTGCTTTCCGTGGATACAAAACGCACTTTAAGTGATGAAAGGAGTGGCTGACAAGCAACGCTGTATTCAACAGGTATCAGAGAATGTGTTCTAGGTTAATTACCTTCTCATAAAAAAAAAATAATTATTTTATTTCTCTAAAAAGGTGAGCATCTGTCTGAGACACAATCTTATCTCCAAGCTCCTGTTGTGCACTTCAGTGAGAAGAGGAGCAAGACAGAGACTGAAACAGGGCCGGGGGGAGCCTGTAGGGGCCACGAGGATTTTTTTCTCAGTGATTTTTTTTTTTTCTCAGCATCAGGCATGGGCTCTTTGCTTCGCTTCCCATCCACCTTCTTCCCGGTTGCCTTCAGAAGCAGGAGCAAGGCCAGGAGCTGCCCGCAGCTCCCTCTGGGGCTCTGAGCTTCCCAGCCGCTGCTCCTGCTGAAGGAGTTTATTTAAATAGGCAGGGAGAGAGCAGCCGTGTTTGCAGAAGGCAGTGCGTCGTGTAAACTACCTCCGTGAGTGTTTTTTTTTTTTAAAAACAAAACCCAAACCACCCTGGTATTTATGCCAGCCTATAATTGAGGGACACCAGGCAGAGGAAGATCTTCCCAGGGAGTGGAAGGAAGAGGCTGGGAATGAAAACCTGCTCTTTCTACAAGGACGTATTTCCCCATCCAAAGGCCATACAAAGCACAGCATGCCCCCCTTCCAAAGCTTTGCATTTTCCTTCTAAATGGTTCCCTTTTCTAACAGCGAGGCTTGGGAAGGAAAACGTCCACTCGTTAGTGTGGGATTTCAGATGCCGATACGGTCACCTTGGCTTTTAAGGCCTTTGGGCACCCAAACCAGGGAATGTGCTGGTGGTTATCAGCAAGCCCGTGCAGCGAAGCCCTCTGCGGGTGAGTGACAGCCCATAAATGCCTATCAGGGAGGACCTGCCCTTATATCTGCTTCAGTGGCTTGATTAGCCACACCTTTCTTGTAAATTGTCAAGTGTCAATCAGGGTGCTCCAGAGATGGTTAAAACAAGGCGTGCTCTAATACCCCAACTTCTTTTATGTCCCAGTGCCTTAAGGTGCTTTTAGAAAATGCATCCAAGTTTTATCTCATATTGTAGGATTTAGCCAAGAGACATAGAACAGAGCACCGTATAAGTGTCATTAAGAGCTGAGCAACAGGATGTCAGCATGTATATTGTGCACATATATATATATATATGCATGTGTGTGCAAATACACAACTTGCATATGTACACATCACAATATATTCTTGTACCAGGTAGGTTTAAAATAACGTTAGCACCAAATGAGTAGCAAGTTTTGTATACATTGCACCAGTGCTGCTGATTTTCTATGCACAAACACACAGAGCCATAAAAACTTGGCCCTTGTTTTATGGAACCTTATCCAAGAAATTCAAAGCTTGATATCCTCATTCTTAAGGCACAAGAAGTTTTATAGAAAGTCATTATTTTTGAATGGAATGAAAAAACATGTAAGCATTTTTAATTTTGGTACATGGTACATGGTATTATGCATGTTGATATTGGAGTAAGCTTAGTCTATACAGCCTTCCAGCATAAATGACATTTTTTTCCATGAGACCCACTGACTATGAGTACATTTGCCTGCCAGAAGCCAGAAAGCACTACTGATTAATTATTGTTTATAGATGGTATTCCCATTTTTTTTCCTGTTATTTTTGTTAGGGAACTAACTGGTCCCAACTTTTTCTTCATTAAAAGAAAACTCCTTTTAATAAGTGTGGGCTTTGCACTTTCAAACTTCAATGGCATAGAATTTTTCACTTGATCAGAAAGCTGATTTAATTTGCTGCTAGGTTAAATGTTAAAGGTTTCAGTCTTATGACCATGAATTCTCAAATTAAATTCGGTGCATTGCTTAAATTTCTAGCTGCAGTGCATTTAGCCTAATTGCTTTGGTAAGTTGGATGTTTAGTAACTACCACTCTTCTGAATTTTAGTCTTTAAAGGAGAGCAGTGAAATAAGCCTGAGGGGCACAGGTGGGCTAGCCTGCACTTTGGGACTCGACTGTGGGGTCTTTGGATATCTCTTCCAGTCTGACCACATCCTCAGACCATGTCTGATGAGGCTGTTCTGCTGACAAGGGAGAGAATTTAAACACCTGTAGGTTTTAGCTATTTAAACCCAAATCAGTTTTGAAGCAACAAGAAAGGCTGAGCAAAATGGTTCAGATTTCAGTCAGTTGTCAGCTAAATGTGTGCACTGGGCCTTCAACTATTTGGCCAGACACATCTTGATTGCTTAGCTTTTGTTTTCGCCCTTGGAAAGTCAGCTGGATAATACCCCCTAGCCAAAGTCTATTCTATGGTGCTATAAGCGGGAAGGGCAGGGGGGAAGTGGGAGAATTCACCAAAAAAAAAGACAGAGTTATCCTGATTTTTGTCAGCCAAGATATTTGCTCTCTTTTGCACTTTCCTTACAATATTAACTGTAAAAAATCATCAGGTCTTGGGTTTATCCCCATTGATGTAATCATTAAAGTGGGCTCTTTCCCTCAGGAAGGAGTCGCAGTGCAGACACAGGGGCGATGGAAGCGGCAGAGGAAACCTCCCCTGGCTGCACCGCGGGGGCAAGCCCCAAGTATCTAGCTTTTTCCTCTTTGTTTACGGCATTTTTAAGGCTTTTAGTTCTCACGCAACGTATATGTCATTAAATGGCTGATGCCTCTTTGCACACATTGTTGTGATGGCCTGTGGCAACCTGAATTAATTGTTTCAGTAGTTGGTGGTGGTTACTAGCAGTAATTATTATAATTTGCATTTATAAAAACACCTTTCATCTAAGGATCTCAAAATGCTTTTGCGCACATTTAATTAAGCTTCACAACATCCTGTGAGGTAAGTGTCAAGAGTGTTGTTATATCCATTTTTACGCAGGATTCTCCAAGAAAACAAGGTCAGTCCCTAACGTGACTGGTATTTGGTTCACATCACACTTGCACAGGACGGAGCAACTAGCACAGCTGCAGGAATTAGGGGTGCCGATCTAGGTCACTTTGCATCTCCCACATAGCTCTCGCTGCCACCACGCTGTGTGGACAGATGCGCTGAGCCACCACGTATGCAGTCAGAGCAGCCTCAGCCCAGATTTCCAGCCTGAGAGGGGCCCTTGCTTCCCACGAGCACACCAGCCGCAGAAAAGTCTTGGGAAGCAAAACAGACCAGCATGTGTTGCACAAGGCAACAAACCATGCTGCAAAGATCTCTTCCCTTGATCGTTTTCTACATTAATATTTAAGCCCCTCTTTGCAATCTGCAAGGCATTGCTACCGCAACCAAAGCCAAGAAACGAGGTGCAAGCAACGTGAAGTTACCCTTGAGGAGTCACTCGCTTGTACTAGAAGAGGTAGCATGCTCTTCATCTCCAGCCTGAGATCAAACCTTGTGGGCAGTCAGCACTTCGGAGACCGACTGAGTCCTAGACTACGACTTGACCATGGTATTTAAAGGTGAGGACCAACTCAAGCAGGAGACAGCTTTGAAAAGCCCATTTCTTCTTCAACAATTTGCCAGTGTTGTTTGAATTGGAGCTGGCTTCCTGTAAGCTCTGTTGATCACTGTATTAGCCCTGAGGAAGATAGGTGTATGTAAGTGCTTGCAAATTGAGTAAGAAGTCCAGGGCCATACCCTCACAAGTTCTTCACCATCCCCATCATTTTATAAGGGCTTGTTTACATATGGCAATGACCAGATTAGCTGTTTTGAAAGAACTTTGCCTGTGGATGCACTTCTTCCAAAATAAAAGCCACTTTGCTCTTCTAAATTAAGTGGACTTACAGGTAGGGAATGATTATTCTGAATAACACGAGAAAGAAAATAATTTCTTTCCTCAATGGATCATTCAGCCAGCATATTCTGAAGCCTGGCTCATGTCTCACGCTGCTGCTTTTTAAGGCAGTGGCACAGTCACAGATTCATCAACAACTAATTTTGGTTTCAGCACGTCCTTTTTCCAAAGAGGGAGTACCGGATGCCAGGTGAGAGGCAGGTTGTCTTTGTCAAAGGTGATAGAGCTCTCTGTCTTTACCTGACGTTATTTCTGGTTTACCTGACAGCATGAAATAATTCCTGAAAATGTTCTTGCTTTTTAATAGCACCAGAAAGCACAAATGGTAGAGACTTCAGTGCGTCCCACCCCACGCACAAGAGATGCCAGTAGCAGCAAGGGCTTTGTCCTGGTTTCTTTGCAGGAGCACCCCAGAGACGTCCCAGGAAAGTTGTTCCTGCTCCCCAGCTTAAGCATGCCTGGAGCATCCTCCCAGGGATGATGGTGTTGCTTACCCCCAAATCTTTCTGGTTCCCCTGAGTCAACGGACAGGATTTATTCTGTTCCTCTGTTTCTCTTGTTGGGGAGGAAACGCCTGGCAGCCAGAGGAGAAGGTCTGGCATAACAACATATGTCATTTCGTGTCATCTGGTGTCATCTACTTCACTCTTAGCAGAAGGGAAGGACAGTCATTGGGCTAAGCGTGCCTTTTTACTGAAGGTCTTCCTGTGATCCAAACTTGTTCATCTCTACTGCTGCATAGGAAGAAAAGGAAAGAGAGGAAAGGAAAGGAAAGGAAAGGAAAGGAAAGGAAAGGAAAGGAAAGGAAAGGAAAGGAAAGGAAAGGAAAGGAAAGGAAAGGAAAGGAAAGGAAAGGAAAGGAAAGGGAAGGGAAGGGAAGGGAAGGGAAGGGAAGGGAAGGGAAGGGAAGGGAAGGGAAGGGAAGGGAAGGGAAGGGAAGGGAAGGGAAGGGAAGGGAAGGGAAGGGAAGGGAAGGGAAGGGAAGGGAAGGGAAGGGAAGGGAAGGGAAGGGAAGGGAAGGGAAGGGAAGGGAAGGGAAGGGAAGGGAAGGGAAGGGAAGGGAAGGGAAGGGAAGGGAAGGGAAGGGAAGGGAAGGGAAGGGAAGGGAAGGGAAGGGAAGGGAAGGGAAGGGAAGGGAAGGGAAGGGAAGGGAAGGAAGGGAAGAAGGGAAGGGAAGGGAAGGGAAGGAAGGGAAGGGAAGGGAAGGGAAGGGAAGGGAAGGGAAGGGAAGGGAAGGGAAGGGAAGGGAAGGGAAGGGAAGGGAAAGGGAAGGGAAGGGAAGGGAAGGGAAGGGAAGGGAAGGGAAGGGAAGGGAAGGGAAGGGAAGGTGAAAATGCAGGAGTGACCTGGTGCTTGCCAGAATGCATTGCCATGGGAATCATAACACCAGGCCCACAGAGGGTCTTGTTGCTGCTACCAGAAAACTGTGGCACTAACTCAAAATCAGAACTTTGAGGATTTGTTTCTTTTTGGGGGGGAGTTAAAAAGATCTGCTCGAGTCATCTCATATTGCAGAAATGACTTGATAGGTGCTATATTATCCTCTCTGGACCTCAGTCGTTCCCAAAAATTCAAGATGAACTCTGCCTGCCCAGGCACCAGAGTCAATGCCCTGGGGAAATTTCTTCATAACTAAGGGATACGCAGGATGTGTACTCGCATGCCCTTGCTGCCTCTCAACACCAGCTGTACATGCAGTTTTGCTTTCGGAACCTGTACCTCCAGTATTGCAATATCTCTTTCAGTCTCTGTCATCAAGAGTTTAAATACAGTTCAGATCAGTGTTAGTGGCCCAGCTCCAGCGGAGGAGAATTGCTGCAATTCGTTATCTTGACAAATTAACTGGTCTGAGGCAATTCCTTTTTGAGAGAGATACAATTAGCTAACTCTTGAACTCTAGCCTTGCTCCAGTGCTATGGCATAGCTATGCACCTGCTCGAAAAGTTCTGATAACACAGCTAAGGCTTTTCCACCTGTAAATGTATTCCTGCACCAAGAGCCATCGCGTGGTGTGGCCTTGCCTTGCTGTCCTCGCAGTGCTCTCGTGCCCTCTGTAGATGATGCACACCTCTCTTGTAAAGGACTCTGACCTCAGGCGGTTGAAGAAAGGGCTGTATGAAGACCAAGGTGGTCTTGTTGAAGAGCACCTAGGGGATGGAGCTAGTTGCGATCCCTCGGTCCTTATATACCTGGCGAAAGCTGGGTTGCCACCAGGTAGCTGATGCTCCAGTTTCCCTCGCCCTGGTTTCCCTCACCTCCTGTCCTGGAGGAGCAGCTCCTTTCTGTCTCTTCCTACCAAGCAGTGGAAACATGTCCACATCCTTCCTCCAGCCCTGTGTGTGCAGATGCAGTTCTTATCCATCTCCCTGTGCAAAGCAGCTCCTTCTGCCCCTCAGCAGCATCTCACCCTTGGGCATCGTCTTCCTTGCACAAGCACTCCCAGATGCTAAAAGATATCCCTTAACCATTCATCCAAGCCTTTTGGAAACTGTGTGGGCTAAAGCTGTCCAGCAGAAGGCTTGTGTCTGCCTGGAGCCTCTTCGTATGGACTTAGTGGCTGGGAGGTTCCTTGAGCTCCTCTTTGAACTCCAAGCCTTCAGCATCCGAAACATTTAACCCTCAATTTCTTTTCCACTTTATCAGTTTGGCCAACTTCCAGCTGGCAGCATTTGCTTGCAGACTTCCATCCTGCGTCTCGTGCTTGCAGGTGCCTCTCTGTCTCAATTAACCCCCCGAGATGGTTTTCTTCTCCCCTGAGCCGACCTCCCTCTCGTCTGGCCGGCACACCCCCTTCCTGCTCCCAGAGGGCAGAAGCCGGGAGGGGAAAAGCTCCGTCCTTGGGCTGGAGGTGCCAGGCAGAGGGTGTGCCTCATGGATGGGCGTCACAAGGAGCAGCCGAAGGAACACACAAGCTCGGCAGCGCCTGCTTCGCCCGCTGTGGGTTGGGGCTTGCAGTGCCGGAGGCGTTTGTGCCTCCATGGAGTCTCCAGAGCATTGTTTGTGAAAAATCAGGGCTTCCTTGAAAGCTTTCACCGAGGTGCTCTGGAGCATGCACCCACATTTCCACTACTGCAACCTGCACCCCGAGCAGTGGGGATATCCATGCTCACCAGCAGCTTTTGCCCAGCTTTCCTCCAAAACTAGAGTTTCTAGAGAGTCACTTAAAATGGGGGAAAAAAAATAAAAGAAAAAAAAAAGAAGAAGAAAAAAAGAAAAAGTCTAAAGTACCTCTTACCGAACAAAGAAAATGCCTAGTCACCAGGAATGTCCTCCCTCCTATGCCTGCTGTAATTACCCAACAATAGCAGCCTTAGGTTGCTGGGGCTGAGCCTTGGCACTCCAGCGTGTTCACATGCATCAGCCGCCGAGAGGAGAGCTGCTTGCCTGCTGCCAAGATTACGAGGCAAACTTCACATGGTTTGGGCAACCCGATAAAATCTAGAGGTGCGAGCTCTCGATTGCTGGGACACCAGTCAAGCCTTTGAAGTGAAAGGGCCTGGAATCAGAGCAAATCCTCGGTTGTTCAGACTCTTTCAGCTGGCGACCCATCACAGCTTGGTGCTACCACATCTGGATCATCCTGTAAGACACGCCTTTTTTTTTTTTTTTAAATTAAATAACATTGGCACTGCTAACGTAGTTCCTAAGGAACCTGACTACCTAGGCTCCAGGGAGACATAAAATGAGCTGTTCAGCCTATATAGTGGTTAACTTAATCTCGTGTATGATTCTAGCAGAGCAAATGAGTAGTAAAGATTGAAATCTCTGTCAGAGCTAGTGAAGACTTGGCATTTCCATTTGAAGAAAGTTTTAACGCCAGGTCTCACTGCAAGCTGCACGAGACTGCTAACTATCATATAACTGCCTAGCCCACTGAAAAAAAAAAAAATAAAAAATGTTTATGTTAACTGCTTCTTTACTTTTATCACATAACTTTTATTTAAATTATTACATTTCCTGGCACACCCACTGAAACAGTTTTGCTGCTGCTAATGTGCCTAATATCCAACTAGTGAAATAATGACATGTTATGCTAGCATTAAGGGCTGCTTCTACTTAGTAGTGATTGAAGTGCCTTATCTTCTCAAGTATCAAATTGTTAAATTACAACACAAATGGGAGATATTCTGATTTAATATACCTTTTCCAGCTCTCTCAGCAGCAGCAGCTGTTCTCAGCGAGTTCTAAAAGTATTGTGAAAACAGTATCTCAACAAGGAATTTTTGTCAAATGAAGATATGTCAGCTCTGGAAATTAACAAAATAATTTAAAAAATAATCTAAAAATGAGAAGCCGTAGAAAAGTAGACCAAAACAAGCAGAGACGTGTATATTTTTCCCACAAACAAAGCTGGTTGTTCTTAAGTGGTTTCTCTGCAGGAATTTGTTGAAACTAAACAATTTCAATAGATTCTGTTTATTTAGAAAGGCATTTTAGGAAAACAATTGTATCCAGAAAAAAAAAAAAAAAAAAGAGCTGCCCCCACTCAACCCACTCAAGTCAACAATGGAAGTTCCCACTACTTTCAGTACCTGAAGAATGTTACCCATTGGCTTCAGAAATATCTTCACGTGTTTTTTAGAAAGCCAGGGGTAGCATTAAGATGGAGCAACCTGTTAATGAGTGAGATCATGCTTAACCTGATGCCTTCTGTTGCAGTTATTTTCCTTCCAAAAAAAAAAAATCTAACACAAAAATGTGAGAGCTGGGTTTCAACATGCCAAAATAATGTTAAAAAAAATAGATAGAGAAATGCATCCAGAATACAAGGAGATAAGAATTTATTTGCATGGAAATAACTATTCATGTTAAAAAGCGAATTTTGTTTTAACACTTAAAAAAAAAAAAGTGTGATTGTTCAGGTTATTCCCAAACTAGAGAGTTTTACAGCATTCACTTTGCTTATCCATTTGTATTATTTCAGATCCTTGATTTGTTTCTTTCCAGAAAACCTACTATTTACTTCTTTTTCTTAGAAGTATGTCTGAAGTCGGCGTGGTTCACTGGGAGTTCATTGGGATATATTTGCAACTCCTGAAGCAAAAACCTGATATTTTATCTTTAGCAGGAGTTACATTTTTTGAACTTATTGAATTTTTCAAAGATCAGCATGAAGAGTTCTGATCAAATGCTTGCTTCAGCGTTTTAAAGGCTCCTTGTGTCCCCCGTTGCCTAAGGAGGTCATACATTACGATTGCTCTGTAAACATCAGATTGTGCAGAATTGGCTCTGCATACCATGCCGAGCACACAAAGAAGAAGTCAAATGGCTTATCTCTCGCTTATCAACTAGTTTATTTTTCATGCCAAAAGAGGTTGTATTTTTACAAGAGCAGCTGCTGCTTTGTAAATAATTTAATGGCTTCTGTTAAGTAGAGCTGTCAGTTTTGCAAGCAATATTCAAAGACGATTTTCATTTTGCCATGGGACTGCATGTTTTAAAATGTGGTGGTTGTTTTTTTTTTTATTTATTTTTTATCCCTGAAAGCCCAGTGGAGGAGAATGGAGAATGGAAACAGCTCCTGATTTGCAGACACAAATCCAATAGAGAATAGACACGGCACATACATGAGCAGGGAAGGCATGAGATCTCATCACCTGCATATCATGTTCAGAGAGTGTCCTGCTTGTTACAGCGTAGGAAAACTTCAGTGGGCTTATAAAGAAATGTGCTGAGCTCTTTCCGTCAGATGCTAGATGGAGCCATACATCAGCAAATTTTGGAAATGTAGAATGTGCATTGTGTGGTCGTGCTGGTGTAATATCGATGGCGACAAATGGGATTTTTGTAGTTAAAGATTTTAGTGTGATACGATTCATATTATTGCATCTGATAGATGACTTTAATGATGAAAAAACAATGCCAGCCGAGATACCAACTCTCAAGTTTTTAAAATTCAAATTCAGATTCAAATCCCCAGATCGTATCATGATAAGCAAGTACTAGGTTAGAATTAAAAGTAGAAAGTGTTTATTGTGCAATATGCCAAAGGAAGATCCCAATCCCAGATAACCTGAGGTGACATTTGTGAGTCCTCCAAAGCCAGCACCAAGTCAGGTCTTCACCTCGCACCCATCTGGATGTAAGGACCACCACCCTCACCCATCTCTGCCATGCTGTTGCCAGAATTCTTCCGTTTTTTTATTAAATGTGGCATATGTTGCCCCTGGTTTGGGAAGGGCGGTATTTTTTAAATAGTGCTCCTTGCACGTTTGTTTTTCCTGCCATAGCAATTCTCACTGGGAATGCAGGCTGCTGTCCCACAACAAAAATATCTATTGCCTAACGGTAAAATGCTCATATCAGATGGTTTTGTGGCTTTGAACCACTGGTGGCATCTGATCTTGCCTACTGTCACACTACAAGTCTGCAGCCCTACACCCAGAGAGAATACCTTAAGGTTACTAACATCGAACCCCTTCTTCTCTTGGCTGCTCACTGCAACAGACTTCAAGAAGAGACCTTAAGAGGAACATACTTTACTTGTCCCAGAGTTTCCCAGATGTAGAGCAATGGTCATACACATTTTTTCTCCCCTCCTTTCTTTTTTCTCTTTGGATTTTTCTTTTATTCAAAATAGAGGAGAAATTGCACCAAGGCCAGTTTATTATTCAAGGCAAGTCTATTATTTATTTATTGCAGCGTTATGTGCCTGCTTGGAGGTGTGTTGCCCCTGACTGAGTTCCCTGCATTATTCCACCTTTGGAAAACAGCAGTGCAGAGAATATCAGTTACTGGAGAAAGCCCAGCCAGTTGCCACACTTTACCCACTCTGACACCACAGATGCTAATGATACCTAGGTAGCACGGAGACTAGAAATAGTCTGCAGCAATCTGATGGTGTTAGCTCTTTAGGACTGAGAGATTGAGAAACACTTACAAGTAGATTTGCCCTCCTAAGCTGGTGAGCATCCTGGGTCTTTGGCCAAAATGTTAACTAGTGGTATAGCAACGCTCACAAGAGCATAATCTTCTCCGCACTGCCCATGGTGTTGCCATGGGTATCGTGCAGATTAGCTTATACAGGATCCAGGAAGGCAGAGAACAAGGGGAGAAAAACAGGATTCAAAGAGAAAAAAGAAACACAAAAGGGTCTGATGATTTCGAGAAAAAAAAAATCTTTTAAAGTCTTTATCTGTAACAGGATTGTTCTGTAATCCGAACTCTGCTAGACTGGGGTTTGGTTATTTTATTTATTAATTTATTTTAAGCATTACACCTCGAATATGCAGTTCCCCCTCTCTATTTCCAAGCAGTTTGGCCATTTTCAAACAATTTCCTTCCCCACAGGGCTCAGACTGGAACTTGGGAATGGGAGGCCCACCTTTCGCATGTCTGAAGGCTTTGGGTCGTGATCGTTAACCAAAATATTTTGAAAGAAAGATAAGGCAGGTTTTTATTTCTGAAGGAAGGAGTTACACATGCATGGGGGACTGGTCCAATTGATAAGATTTGGATCTATATGGCAACAGCGAAATACTCCCATGCAGCAGCCTTTGGCAGCCAGCTAAGCCTTCTGTAGCTGACAATTTAGGAGGCATTTCCTCCTTGCTAGCTAAAGCCAACACATATTCGCTTTCTTCTGAAAGCTCTTGGGCATGTTATTGTTGCTGGTGGTTGGCTACTTGGCCTCCTTTTCAAAGGAGAAGAGTCAGGGGTGAAAGCTGTATAAGCATGTAGTTTTCCACTGGATTCGATCCATTACAAGAAGGCGCTCTTGTCCTTATTGACACCTCAGGCGAACAGCTTGCAGCTTGCTTGGTACTTTCTCATTAAGTAAGCCTGATACCACAACTTGATCCGTCTTAACAGGACTTCTGGGGCAGTCAGAAGAAGAAGACACGCCACGCGAAGCTTTTGTCGACCAGCCTCCAGCGCACGGAGGAGAGCACGAAGTGCCCGCTCCTGGCCCGTCCACCAGCCCACCGGCACGGAGCTGCTCCCACAGGTGAGCCATGCAGACTGCTCTCTTCTGCTTCTGTCACCAGTGTCTCACAGGGCTGGGAAAGTCCTGTAGTTCCATAACAGAAAATATAAGGGTGGGAACAATTAACTAAAATGCTTTTTAAATGTATGTTTTGATGTTCTGAACTTTCCTGACAACCCCATCCGCATCTGATCGTAAGCGCGATACATTAAGAGCTAGGCAGGAACCAAGACAAACGTGGAAGCCAGGAGGACGTGGGCTGGACACAAAGCAACCTCCAGAAACATGGATAGTTTGCAAGTATTTCATATGCACTAGCACAACCATTTTTGAACTAAAACGTTTGGGCAGATGCCGCCTACTTTGATGAATATGCGGAAGAAAGAATGGGAAGGAACAACGGAACCGCTGTGCTCAGCAGGCACAGGTAGTGAGCAGCACTTTTAAAAATCAAAAATGATCTTTACGTGGGTCTGCAATCTCATCGCTAGCCTGTGATCAAAATCCCTGGGATGATTATTCGAGAGTGCGCTTCTTCCAAAGTTGAATGAAACCTGGAGCTTACCTCCTAGGAGAGAAACAGTGGGCCTGGCCTCTGTTTATTCTAGAAGCACTCATATGTTTTTGTTGCTGATGAGCAGCACAGCACCTTGCAACAGGTGGGAAATTACAATGAAACAGCTATTCTGTAAAGGTTTAAAAAGCATTTTTTCTCTTATTTTTCTTGATTATTATTGATAGAAAAGAAACCATATTCCCAATGATTATATAGATGCATTTATTTTCATTTTCTGTCCTTATTATATGTAGGAACACTTAATAAATCTAGCGTGAGTAAAACATTGAACAACCATATTGGCATCCTAAGTATTTGTGTGCAATTGTGCTGAATACATTTTTGTGTGGGAAAGAATCAAATGTTTTTCTCCTTCTGGAAATCAGTGTATTGCCTAGTTTTATTTCTTCTCTCACATGAAGAGATTGAGGTTTCTCAGTATTAGATAATATCCATTATACCTTCTGCACACCACTGGTGAAATACTTATAAGTAGTCTACGGTTTTTAGGATACAGAGTGCCATCCAAGGCTTTCAGAGAGACCTAAAAGATTTGAATATGGCACCTGGTTTTAAAAATACAGTGTACAGCTATTCCATCTTAACTCTGAGGATGGAGATAGCACTGGTGATATGGGCAAATAAAGGCAGTAAGGTTGTGCTGAAGATGGTATTTACTACAGAGAACTTCATAAGTGCCCTGGTGAAAGGAGTTCCTTTAACAGAGTCCTCAAGCAGCAGCTAATCCCAAGACGCCTCTGATCCGAAGGTATAAACATGCTGTCCTCCATCAGCTTGCCTTTTCCCTCTTGGAGTTTGCTGTGACTCACACTTCCCTGGCAGTGCCACGTCTGCCTTCCCTGGGCTTCTTGGGAGTGAGATGCCAGAGTTCAACTTCACTCCTACTCCCCAGCTTCCCAACTTGACCCGTGCCAGCCCAGGTGGGTCACCAAAAGCTGCTGAGCCTCACAAGCAGCCCTTTGCAATCGCTGGAGCTGCACAAACTGCTTGGATTTCCCAAGGCTCTTGTTTGCCTCCTGCCAAGCTGGTGAGTACAAAGAAAGCTTCCCACCCACGCGGCCAGCTCCTCCGCCTGCTCACGCCTTCCCCCAGGAGAGCCCTGAGGTTTTGCTTGCCTCCTGCAGAGCAGTGGAAGAAGACTTCTCGCGGCTCCCCAGGCTGGCTGCAGCCCCGTGAGGCCTGCCAGTTCTAATTTGAGTTTTAAAGGCACTCCCTGTGACAACATGGACTGGCTGGGAAGGTCACCTGCTATGGCACAGGTGGCCCCAACAAACCTCTTCTCTGTGCTTATAAAACCACAACTGGTTACAGGCACATGACTGCGGCTTGTGTTCTGCCTCCAGATCCATGTAGAAGGGAATTTATTTTCTCTCTGCTGCCACCTCTGCATCAGGCTTCTTCATGTACAGAAATCTGTGTAGAGTGGAAGGTCCAGAGTGATAGGAGCCTACAAAAAGAGGGACCTTCTCAGTTCTGCAGTCATTGCAGTGGTTCATCTTTCTGGCCAAGATACTCCAGCATTGCTAGAGATTTGGCTGCTTGATCTGAGCCATCAGGAGACAACATGGTTTATAATGGACGGATGGTTAAGCAGCACTTTACGAAATTTCTTTAAATTGATTCAACATAGGAACCCAAAATGAAATCGTATTTGCTTTTGTTGCCTTTGTGAACTCACCTGAAAAATGGCATCAATAATGCCTTTCTAAAATAAAGTGAAGTTTGTGAACCACAGCTGTAGAGTGCCTTGCAGCTTAGTGTCTTAGGAAGTGCACAGCAACATTATTATTCTAACTGATTTCTCACATCACAAATTCATATCTGACATTTCCACTGTCCACTTCTTCTCAGCCTCCAACCACTACCTGCAGTTTCCAAATCAATAACCAGGACACATTCCCCCTCCTGTAAAGGCCCTTCATTCTTCGTTAGCTTGGTCATTTTTTTGTATCGTTATTGACTTTCTCCATTTCTCATGCTGTTTAACGCTAGTCTTCAATGTTTATGTATTCTGCTCACCAGTGAGATAAATGTACATCCTGAATCATTTCCTACTTATTTCTCAATTCTTTCCCCTCAAGAAAGAAAAAAAATGAAGAAGAAGATTCCATTTTTGTAATAGATTTACTACTGTTCTTCTCTGTTCCCTAATCCCATGCACCACACAGCCTCCTGTCTTGGCCAAGTCACTTCAGCCCTGCTCTGGATGTTTTACTATGGGCATTCTTGTTGATTTACCTCCTCAGCATCACTGATATCCATGAGACATTGTCTTGAAGGACTTGATTTGTAGTCTGGAGAGCAAAGTTAGTCTATCACTTTTGTTTGCTTAATTCCCCTGCACATTAGTGTCCCATGATGTCCTAAAACAAATGCCCCTTCTGGGTGTGTGACAAGATTCAGAGTGGAACGTTGCTCCAAGTTTAGGGAGAGGAAACATATTGCTGCTCTCATGCTGAACCTTCCAGTGTTCGCCAAAGCCAGTGGTTCATTTCTGTTGTCATCCTTCACTAGTCCCCGCTGGGTCACAGACCTGGAGCTGAAGCAACATCGAAGCTGGATCTAACTTAACAGCTGAATCTGCTTCGAGAAGAGGATTGGGCCGGTTGACCTCCAGAGCTCTCCTCCAACCTTAAAGTCCCTCTGTTATTTGCAAGTCAAGCATCAGTGTTTAGTCATTGATCCTGCAATGAAACCTCCACAACCTCATCTTTTCACATAATTCAGAAGTCTCACAAAGCCAATAGCACTGCTCACATACACTTGGCGTGCATTAGCTCAAGTGTACATGACTGGAGTCCCAAGCCCTGCTGTCTTCTGGGTAGAAGCAGTCCCCCAAAGAAGTGGTAAGACACCACAGCAAGACTTTGGGTGTTGAGCAAGAACAGGGCTCGATGGCTGCTCTTTCTTCTTTCCCTGAGTCTTTTACTCATCTGCATTGGCTTTTTGTCATTATAACACCAAGACGCATCCAAAACCATGAAATCAATTGACACACATGACTGTGTTTCTAACACTACCGCCCCTGTCCGACCCAGATACTGCCCCAAGTCTGTATCTCACCCAGGTTTCTGGAAGCTCATCTCCAGCACATACCTCAACTTCTTCCCTTCCTGTATTTCAGCTTGGACAGCAGCTTTGTTTTGGGACAGCTGAGACGTTATCTCTTGAACTACACCTATGCAAAGGCCCTGGGCAGTCTGTGGAAGCTAGCAGAAGACCTTCTATTCAACCTACTTAATAAACCTTGCTACTGACACCCTTCAGGGAGCATATGTGTAACAGAAGCCCAGTTTTCAGGCTGCTTGATTAACAAATCACTTCTATTAACTCTTAACATCATCATCTCCCTCCCGGCTCTGCCTAACAAGGAAAGCTGTAGCCTGGGCAGAAGCGGGAACAGAAAAGACCAGAACCAAACTGATTGCTAATAAAATAGTCTCAAGGGTTTATTTTGAGAACTTATTCTAGGCCAAGCCTAGCTGCTCATTTTGCCTTAACAGTCAGAAAGCAGAGAACTTAGTTTGAGACTCAAATAGGTTTTACAGATGACAGAGAAAATTGGAGTAACTCCATGACATGTTATGGAAGCAGCAGCAGCGTTGCTGTCGGTGGAGAGCTGTAATCAACTTTCTGAACAGTGCACACACACACACACAGAGTTATGGGCAAAAAAGATTGCTGGACAATGCTGCAGGTAGAGGCACTGTATTTGCTGTGTGTTTTTTTTCACTTTATCACAAACAGGCCAGCTAAATACCAGCCAACAATGCACAGTCCAGTGAATAATTTTACAAGTCACAGGTCTCGTCACTGGCTTACGTGTTTGCCATTGACCATTGCCACTCTGTCCTTCCCAATGGCAGATATTTTACAGTCTAGCAATTCTTGTTCTTTCTCCTTATTATTATTTTTTTCTATTTATGGAAGTGTTTGGACCAGCATAAGTCTTTAGATGCCTGTAAATAATGAAAATATTTTTAAAAGATGTGAACAGTGTTGTTCAGAGTACCCAGGTAGCTTACTGATCCTCTCCACGACATGTTAGAGGAATTGATTGACCCCCTGGGGGCCAGCTTATTTTGGACAAGTCACCTAGTGACCGCCTGCAACTGTGCCAGAGTCCAGCACCTAAGAGTCAACACAAAACTGGGGCTGTCCCTGCTCCTCTGCCATTGTTACCGGTAACCGTGGCGTGATTTTCTTCCCTGTCTGTGTTTCATTCTTTTCCTTTACCGTAATGCATGCTGGGTTTAAATATCTTGTGTTTATTTGTGGTGGCAGGATGTGTATGAAGCTGTTTCATCTTGTTATCCGTCTACTCCCTCCCCACCCCCACAGAACTACTCCGATTTCAATTAGGTTCTGATTTCAATACAGGCGACTAGGATAGAAGGCAGAAGTGTGTCTCATCACAGTGACTTTTGTCACAAAACTTTTGCCTTGCTTTTTCTGTACTGAAAAATAGACGTATTTCTACTCCTCCACCAGCTTCCTACTCTAAGCTCAGAAGCATGCTTGCACGTTTTGAACCTATAGCACCACCCAGCACGGCCTGCCATGGGTCCCTGCATAATCCTACAAGCTGCTGTTTCCATCCTAGCAATTTTCGGTTCCAAAGTAAATCTATTAGAGGCGAGCTGTGGGGAAGCGGCGATGGGGTGTAGGAAATTCGTCAGAGAGGTGGGATCCAGCAGCACAGCAGTGCTAATCCTGCCCCATGTCTGCAGCCTCCCCTCATTTTTGCCTTTGCTCAGCCCCGGTGAAGGCAACAGGAGTTTCACGTGCATCAAGAATGTGACGGCAGGCAAACAGACGTGGTGCACTGGGCAAATTAATTAGTTAGTGTGCATACGGCACCTTGAAATTTAAAAATTAACTCTTATTAGCCAGTACGTACTCAAGACACATCGAGGTGTGCTGTATGGCCTCTTGATTCCAGACAAAGGTCCTCTTGATTAAATTAGATTGCTAACGTGTTGCCACATTAGCTCACTTGAAGAAAGAAAAGTTTGAAAAAGCAATTTGGCTTCGTCACATGAGCGGCGCGTAGACTTAATGGAAATTTTTCCAGCATTCACAAAACAAAGAAAAATCAATAACATGTCTGCCAACTGTTCCACTGAAAACATTCTATAATCTATAGCGCCGAGAATCCCAAGCCAAGATAAACCACCATCGCTGTCAGAAAATACTGACAATTATTTTACATTGATTCAATTTGGCCCAGCCCGGACTGACCTTGTTTATTCATCTCAGTCTCTTAATTCATATTAACTTGGCATCCGAACGGGACATGTGGCATGTGGGCTGAAGACCCATTTCTGTATCTTAGACTCAGATAAACATAGCGCATTGAGTACTTCCAGTGCCTTGAGCTCTTAGGTAGATTTATATGCATTAGACAGAACTGGTTAAGTTCCTTTTATCCCCGCTGGGCTTTTCACGTCTGTTGACTGTAAAACTAGAAGCTCGGTAGAAGTAACATCTTCTTCTAAGCCTTCGGATAGACATGAAATCCTCCCAGTACTGGTCAATTTTAAAGACACGTCCAAAGAGGATGGACGGCTTTAAGCTCTTTTAGAACACAAAAATAGAAGGGTTATGACAATTTGGCAGCCAAAAAAACAATTTACGGGTCTCGGCAGAATCCGAGGCTGTGTGTTAGAAAGCTGATCAAGATACTACAGAGGAGATAATGGGGTCGAACAGCAGAAGAATCCCTCCGTTTTTGCAGCTGGCATAATCTGGTCTCCAACGAAGTTTCTTAGTTTCTTTTGCAGAACCAATAAAGCTTAGCGTGATGGCAGAGGTGCATTACTGCAGCTTAAACACGGCTCGGGAAAGCTGATGAAGAGCGTCGCTTTCAGTGGCTTGATAGATGTCCAGCTGCTTGCATAGCTATTGCCCAATGGGTAGGGGGAAGACAAAGAGGTGGAGAAATTCTGAGCTTTTTCTTTAATTATTTACATTCTTGTCAGTAGTAAAGGGCTTTTTGTGCTGGGAACATATTGTTTGTGCTTCCAAAGCCCAGTGAGATTTCGCATGGTGGCAGGTGACAAATCGGGTGCCACACAGAAGCACTCACATTTTCCTTCTCACAACTTCACTGCTGTTGTATCTCAAAGCCACCTTTGAGGACTTGCAGCCTTGAAAAACAAACAACACACGGTGCAATTGCACCCCTATGTATGGTAGCGTGATAGAGTAAACATGACTCTGTCCACAGAGGGGGAAATTCCACCCAAACGAGGGCCAAGGGCTCTCCAGTTGGTCTGGCTTGAGAGGTTCACTTTGTTTTCTCTGCTGGGCTGGTCCTTGCTGAAGGAAAAGCTCCCCTGGACTTAGCAGGGCATTTCTGGACAGCGGGACGAGCAGCGAGCAGGCAAGGCAAGACGGCTTCCAGATTTCCAGTTCCACTGCTTTGGGAATGGATTGCCTTTCCGCGTGCTTACCCAAGCAGAGATTAATGATGCATGAAGAAAATGAAACTAGAAACATAAATAAATAAATAAATAAATATGTAAATAAGTCCATCCTCATTTTGTATGGCACAGAGCTGGTGTGTTCCTCCCTGCAGCTCCTTCGCAATGTGGATTTCAGTGCATTTTGGCTGATGGGACAGTCCTGGAGTGACTGCGAGGCCAAGCAAGTGCTGCTGATGATGCTCGATCAGCAGACCTACTAGCACCTGATAAAAAAAAAAAAAAAAAAGAACTGCAATTTGTCACCAGGCAATTGTGCAGGCTGCTGTGTGCTTGATAAGATATGAAACAAACAAAACCACTTTGCTCGGCTATGCAGCTTCTCCCCAGCTCTTCATCCCTTGTTCCCTCCCCTCCTATCACTTCTGTTTTGTTTTTAAAGACCTGCTGGCAGCAGACAAGCAGAGGACAGGGACGGGAGGTCTGGAGCCGGTGACCATGCCACCTCCCTGGTGGAGAAGCCCTTTCCTGGGAGCCAGGAAGGTAAGCAAACAAGTTGCTTTTGAATATACACAATAGGACGGAGCTAGGAAAGTAATGGGGATTGGTATCTTGACAAAGAACTTGAATTTGGGAAGAGAAATAAGCCTCGAGCTCGCTTTGCGTGTACTTAGCAGGGAGAGGAACGAGGCCACGGCTCCTGTAGCAGCCATCAGGTCCCAGCTGGAGCTCCTCGTCCCAGCTCTTGGGACATAAAATAAATCACCTGATCTCGTGAAACTCCTTACCTTGCAGTGCAGTTCATGATTCAGTGCGGACGCAAGATGTGAGAAGTGTTCATTAGTTTGGGTTGATGTTGTTTGGCGTGTGGTGGCCAGGTCCTCCAGCAGCAGAGCTTTGGCTATGGCAGGGTTTGTGCAGCAGCATCTCCCACTGCTTCTGCACGGGGTTCTGGAGCAAACAGACGTGGCTGTCTTGCTTCAGCAGTGTTTGATACCTCTGTGGAGACAGCAGATTCAACATAGCACAGCAGGGCAAGAGAGGAGTGCTCCAGCAGGAGAAAGTCACAGCTAAAGAGTCACCCTGCAACACCAGCCAGGCAGGAGGACCTAAGGGTCTTTGCACAAGGGGGTTTTTGTCTTCTGCCTTGCCCTGGTGTCCCATCACTTGTACAATCAGATGTGTAGGAAGTGAGCAAGGCCCTTACCCTTCCTTCAGGCTCTGTCCCCTGAGCCAAAAGCCTTGCCCGGGGACCACAGGACACGGCAGGCAGCGCCAGCGAGGGGCAGAGGCGCGGTGCCTGCAGCAGGACTTCTCTCTGACGTGGGCAGCTGTTAGCTCAGCTCAAGCCATAACACGAAGACGCCTCATCCCCAAGCACCTCCAGCAGCAAACCTGACAGCACCCAGGCTGCAAAACCCTCTCGAGACACCAGAGGAGTGCCCGGGCAGGCAGCCCGCACCCAGCCCCACCACCCTATGGCTACCTCGGGCTTGCCCCCAGCACGAGAGGTGAGCTGCGTCCAAGGTTGCGTTGCAGTGCGAGCATCCCACTCGTGCAGCAGGACCCACCAAGTGAGGAGGACGTGGGGACATGCACCCACCGCTGGCTTCACGTCTCCACGCTGCCCTAGCCGCAAAAACTCACTGTTGCTTTAACCCGGCGTAGTGTTTGAGGGAATATATGTGTCCTACATGTATAAACTTGCAGAAGCCATGTATTAAATATTTTAATTCAGCCATTGAATAACAGGATATAAAATAGCTGTGTCCTATCAAAAACATGAAAGAGTTACCTAATACCTTGCCCTTGTTTGTTTGGGTTTTTCAGCAAGTTCAATGGAATGTAAATAACACAGTGATCTTCTGTGTTGTGTTTTTTTTAAGGAAATTTGAGAGCAGTTCCTACAGAGCAGGTAAAGCATTTCTCATTTATTTTTTTTATTTCTGCTTATTATTATTTACTCTATTTTGCAGCTTCCTGAAACTTCCAGAGCCTGCCCCTGCAAGCTGTCTGCCTGCAGGGCTCTCACTAAAATTGGTAGAAATGCTGCCTATACCGTGCTGCTAGGACGGGGCTTCGTCCGCGGCGCTGAGCTGATCACAGCGCGTAGAAGTCAAAAATCATTATTAGCCAGTGGCTGCTGGATGGGACGTAAGAAAGGACTCCTTGTCCTCGCTCCACATTCATCTTACTCGAGCTAGCTGGTGCTCATATTGGCGCTTTCAACAGCGAGCCCATGGTAGAGAGGCATGAAATCCTACCTTGGGGTTTCACGATCACTTTAAGCTGATTTAACTGCTAGGTGCTGCCAAAATAAAGGTGGCCCAGCCCTTTCTCCCCCCCGTCAGCCTCCAGCCTTACATTCTCCTCCTCTCCTGCGCTGCTGTGGGTGCTTGTGCACCACAAGAAGCCCACCAGAGCAGAGGGGAGAGCACCCCATGCAGGTAGGGAGACAGTGCCCCCATCCCCAGACCCTGCACACCACACCATCTCCCCAGGGACCTGCCCTGGGCCAGTGCCCCGGGGGGGCTGGTGTTGGTGCTTACAGAGCACATACGTGGGGCTGGTGAGTCAGCAGCGTGCAGCACTGACGCACTCCTCCAGTCCTCATTTACAGGGGAAAAAAATAAATAAAACACGAGCTGTGTCACGGCAGGACAGATAAGGGTAGAAGGCTGCCTATATTGTAGCCTCCTCTGTTGAAACTTTTATTTTCGAGGCCAAAGTATTCAATGTTTGGCCACGGTACAAACAGATCGTTTAAAAGAAAAAAAGAGAGAGAGAGAAAGAAAGAAAGGAAACTCTTCAACCTCCCAGCGGAGCAGGATGGCACTTCTTTCTTTCTTTCGTTACGAAGCCGTGCCAAGTGAAATCGTGCTAAGAGCTGTTCTACCAGTCCCAAAGCGCTGGAGCACAGCACGCGCCGGCCCCACCTCTGCAGCCTCCCGCGGGCCCCAGCGCACGTGGGCTGGGTGGAGGATGGGGACAGGCTGCGGGTGGATGACGGCGGTGCGGTGGTGGCAGGGAGGTCCCCATGCTTGGAGGAGGTCTCCGGCTGACCTTTGGTGGCTCGGTGGCCCTGGGGACATGGCGAGGAGTGAAATGGAGCTGCAGGGATGGTGAGGAGGTTGGTGGCTGGCAGCCCAGCTGGCCAGCAGCTCGCTGCTCCTGCCCTGAGCTGGATGTAAGACAGGAGCAGCTGAATTAATTAATGAACTTAAAACCTCGTTTGAAAGCCCTGGGTTGCCACCATATGAAAGCCACGAGCACAAATGCGTAGGCTGTGTAATGTGAGCGATAGTAAGAAAAAGCACTTAGCCGTCATGTAATTAAGGACTTAAAGCATGCTTCAGGTCCAAAAAATTAACACAAGTTAATTTCTGAATTCTAGTGGGACACCAGTCCGGGTGGCCCAACCTCACCATTCGTTGCAGAGCCACTTGCTGGTGAGTTGGGTCTCCACCCCTCTGGTGTGCTGGCTTTGGCAGGGCCGAGGGACGGGAGGCAGCAGCTGAGATCAGCATCTGGAAACGATGGAAACGACGTGCTGAGGATGAGGGAGTCCTTTGTGAGCTCCAGTGGTTTGGAGTAGAAGAGCCATCCACGCAGCATTAACTTCGTGCATCTGGGGTCACGTTACAGCACTCGTCTGTCCTGACTTGTACCGGAGTATGGAAATCTGTGTCCAGCAGCAGCTGGGGACCAGCACAGAAACCAGCACCCAGCTCCTTCCTAGCCAGCTAACTGGGCTGGCCGCTGCCTTTAGTGCGACCCATCCCAAATTCACCCCAAACTCAAGCTCATCGTCAGCTCTGGACCCAGGCCCTGCAGCACTGGCTGGACCTGGCTCTCAATGGCGAGTCCCCATGCTACCATTTCACATTGCCCCCCCCCCACCAGGGCAGTGCCAGGGCAACCATCCCCGAAGCCCCCAGGTCCCCGAGGTCCCTGAGGCTTTCACCCTGCTGCTCCCCGTCCTGGCGTCCCTCCACCGCCACTTCCCACACGTTGCTTCAGAGGAAGCCCTCACAATACCGGGCTCGGTGCCACGCATGGGGAGCACACCCAAAGCCCAGCCCTTCTTGCACAGGCAGCGCTGCAGGAGGAGCGCTGCAGCTGCGACCCGGGGGGGGGTTTTGTGTCCCCCGTTGCGGTTCCTTGGCAAGACGCTGAAGTGACCTGGTGCAGATGGAGGCTTTGGTGAAGGTGTGGACAACGCGGACCCAAGCTCTCACGGGCATCTGGCAGTGCACGGCCTCGCTCGCTGCTGCTCAGCTATGAGGAAGCCTTTCCGCCCTGAAACTGCAAAGAGCGGGCGACAAAACCTCCCCAGCGCCTGCCCGCGCAGCCGGCTGTCACGCGGCCAAGCAGCGCCCGAGCAGTCGGACGAGGTTTGGTGTCTAGAGGCAACCCACGGCCCTGCGGGAGGCTGCAAAGAGGCAGGACCCTCTTTGAGCTGAGGCACCCGCGTCCCCTCGGTGCATGGGTGCAGCAGGAGGACTCGGCGCTCGTGTCCAGCCCTGTTTTCCAGGAACGGCTGGAGATGGGACAGGGGAGGCCTCGCGGGCCACGCTGCTCAAGGCCCAGCCTGCGCCTGGCAGGGGGCTGGGCCTGGTGATCCCCAGAGGTCCCTCCCGGCCTGCGTCACGCTGTGAGCTGATCGTCTTGAGCAAACTATCTAGGTCAGGTCAGAGAGGCTCTGTGCGGCAGCACCCAGCCATAAATGAGACAAGGCCGCCAAGCACCCTGTCACCGGCCTGAGCACCTGCTGGGCCCTTTGGAAAACGGGATCCACGACTCTCTGCTGCTTCCGGACTGGACACGGCTCCTGCTTGGTTGCAGGAATTTGAGGTCCTGAAGTCAACGGGGCCTGGTGGCAGTTATTTAGCTGAGTGATAATATGGCAAAACGACCAGCCAGAAAGGTTTTATGTGGTGCCACCCAAGGGAAACGAGGAGGCATGCCCAGTGAAAAGGAGCAGGATCTGACAGGATACGTGTCCTTCCACAGAGCCACATCTATGAGCTGGGACCGGGCAGCCTCAGCCTGGAAAAACAGGAGGGAGCTTTACAACAAGGAGCCCCTGGGACCTTACTTGTGCCCCCCTCTCCCCCTCTCCTCCCTTCCCACCTTCACCATGTCCTTGAGACTCATCTCCAGCAGAAAAAGCGGTGCCTGCTGGGAGCGGGCCCAGGGACGAGGTTTCTCCCTGCTTCCTGCTCCAGGAGGATGAAGGGCTCCTTGTCTCCACCCCAGAACCGGGGAGATCAAGCAGAGCAAACCACCGCCTCCATCCTCCCACCCCTGCGGACCCGAGGTGGCTTTAGTGGCTTCTCGATTACAGGGTGCATCCTCCTGCCCCGCTCCTCCCTTCGCCCGCTGGACCAGGCCCGCATCATTGCCATGCAAAGCCCCACGAGCCGAACTCTGCAGGGCACAAGCGGACGCTCTCCTGTCAGGATGTTCGTGTTTTACTTCCCTGGGTGACGAGCTGCTCCTTACTGCAGGCAGCTCCTTGCACTGGCTTCCCCTGTTCCTGGACAGCTCTCTGCCCACACCGTGGAGATACGCTCTTGTCAGACTATTACAGCTTTTTATTGCCGGGGTGCTGCTTCAGGAGATGTGCAGATGTCAGGAGAGAGCTCCCGTCAGTATCGCGCCTCATCCTTTGATTCACGTCTGCGGGCTCAATGCCACATCACAGGCTTCCCACACGACACCGCCAGGTCTGCCTTGTTGCCACCAGATAGGTTTGCAAATGGGTTTGCGAAGCGCACTCATGCAAAAATGGCACAGCCAGGCAGGTTTGCAGAGCCCAGAGTGTGTGGGATGAGGGTTTTTGGTAAGCTCCCCCCAGAGAGGGGCAGAAATCACCCAAACAAAACCCCATGTCTGACGATCTCCGTCTGAGGTGCTCAGGACGCCGAGACTCCAAGAACAAGGCCCCACCAAGTGGCCTTGGACTCGAGGTGGCCACACAGGCCTTTGTTCTCCAGCCCACCTTCCCCTGCCCCTGGCCTGCAGAGCTTCAGGCACCAAAAGGCAGTCACGTCCCCTCCTGAGCCCGCCCCGTCCCAGCAGTGGGACACCAGCAAAACCCCTCTGCTGACTGGGCACTGACCCAGCTCTGGGTGCTGGGATGAGCTGGTGAAGGGGTCTAGGGCACAAGGCATGTCATGGCCACCTCCACGCAGGGACAACACCGAGCTGGGGATGAAACTCAGCATGTCCAGCCATTGTGTCTTCGCCCCCACGTCCCAGCAGGAGCGCTCCTTTCGGAGGGGACCATGCTGTGAGGTGGGGCTGCTGCTCTGGTCACCGTTCCTTCACCATCAGCAGGAATGAGAGGAAGGGTTTTGGGGGTTTTTTTGCTTCCACCCCCCACCCCGGGGCCATGCCACCCCCTCTGCCCTTCAGCCAGCTCTGATGCTCGGGGACGGGACAAGCACGCGTTCCCCTTTGTGCCCAGCTCCACGCCCAGCGTTCTCTGCATCGCGAGGAGCCAGCTCGCTGTGAGTCAAAGGAAAGCAATGACTCACGGGGCCGCAGCTCTTCCCAAGGCAAAGTATTTCACGCACTTTGCAGGCACACTAACCCGCGTTATGAAATAACCTCTATCCATGGCACACATTGCCGTGTCCCGTACAAAAACACAGGGCTCGGTTTGCTGTCGCGCACCGGTCGCCAACAGGGACGCCAAGATGCGTGTGTAGTTGTGCTCTCAGCACTGTTCCCCTCATACCAGGAATGCAAAAACACCTTCCCCGCGTAAAACTCCGAAAACCTGGCTGGCTCCCCACTGGCGTCAGCCCAGGTTTGTGGTGCTGGAGGTATGTTTTAATTAAAAGGTTAACAAAAATATAAAGTTTCGCTTTTGCCATTGCTGGAGAAGGGAGCTCATGGGCAGGCTTGGACCCAGCTCCCAGAACGAAATGGGGAGAAGGTAAAAATGGGGTGATGGAGGGGAGCAGTGCCCCGCACCACAAGGCAACCCCCCACACTGCAGGGCATTCCTCTAGGCACCAGACTGGGGCTGTTCTTGGGAACCGTCCCTTTTCCCTGGCTTGGGGTGGCATTTGGGTCACCACTGCGAGATCTCCATCTCCAGTTGCTTCTCCCCGTGCCCGTCTCACCCCGTTTGTCCTCTCCCCGCAGGGATCAGGAGGCAGCAGCTCACTGCACCTCGTGCACCTGGGGCTGGTGTGACCATGCGTGGACCACCTCGGCTGTCGAAGCATGGCGGGGGAACCTCACTGGTGAAGCTCACGGAAAGCCCTTCGGAGAACTAACAGCTAGCCCGGACCAGGAGGTGAAGCCCCGGTGAAGAAGGAGACCTCCCAATGAGCCCTGACTTTGTGTCAGCATGTCCTTGCCCGGACTGCCCCACACATCTTCGTAGAGGACTCCGTGGTGGCAACTCCCCCAGGTCCTTCACAGACATTAAAAATAAGAGTAACTGTGGCTCCCTGCTTATGGTGTGACACCGAAAGGTTTGGGCTGGTTTCATTGAGCAAATCATAAAACTTCTCGGGAGAAATTCTGACGGTCTGGCCACATTATATGTTTTAGCAATCTTCACTCGGAAGCAGATTTGAATTTCCACTTCAGGCTCTGAAAAACCGCTCCATTGAGATACCAGCAGATAACATCTCCACTCAGGATGCCTCTGTGAAAGAGCAGCCTTTCACAGTCGGCAGCATTTTTCTAAGAATGCTCTCAATTTTCATATCTAGATGTATCATCTCAGCTGAATAACCATTATTTTGCCTTTAAAAAAAAGGGAAAAAAAAAAAAAAAAAAAAAAAAGACACGGAGCCTCTTAAGCGTCATCCCGTCGGAGTCCAGATCCTAATCTGCCTCCCCTAGCCGCGACCTGCTGCATCCCTGCGGGGTTTTTGGGGTGGTTAAATGCGAGGTGGGCACGGCCGCAGGGCTTCATCCCACCCCAGGTCCCGTGCCTTGTGCCCGGTTGGTACAGCCCGGCACCGGCCGTCCTCTCGAAATTGGGTTTTGGCCTGAAAAAAAAAAAATAGAAAAAAAATGTACATTTTTGTGCCCGGTGCTGTGCGGGCGCCGAGGTGCAGCCGCCCGGCTGAACCGCAGCCACGCTCCTGTCAGCACAAGTGGCGGTCTGCGCGAGGGATTAATCTGACACCAGACAGCGATGCTTAATCCTCCGGTATATCATAATCTATTTACTTTGCATGCTAAGAGGATTTCAGCTTAAAAATATACAGGAAGTGATACTAGAAATGTACATAGGATCCAGAATGCCGTTTCCTAAAATCTCGCTTTTTTGCCCTAAAAAAGCATTCCGTGCCTTCCTTGGGGAAGCCCTGGCTGCCTGCAGTGGCAGGGCCCGGGGCTGGGCAGCACCAGGACGGGGCAGAGCGGTGGTGCTGCGCGTCCCCGGCCGGAGAGAGCTGCACCGGAGCTGCTGCCTGGGAAATCCAGCCCGGGGTTGGGACCAATGTGGGATTTCTACCACGCGCTCACTGCTACCCGAATTAGCAGCCACTGGATAACGCGGAGGTCAGAGCGGGGGACAGGGGGGATGCCTGTAGGTGCTGTGAGCCCCGCAGCACGTGCTGGTGCCTGGCCGAGGCATCGCCGGCGTGGTTTTGGGGCAGGAGCTGGGATGTGGGATGCGGGCAGGTTCAGAGCAATAAGGCTACCAAGGCTACCAAATACCGGGCTCTGGGCTGACGCGTAGCTTCAGCTTGCACCACGAGGGATGGAACAACTTTTTGGTGCGTAAAAGAGGGTTTTAGGGTTTGGGAAGCACAGTGCAGGGGCACCAGGCACCAAGCACCACCAGCAGAAGAGCTCCGCATCGGCATGTAGGTGTTATTTTGGACACACCAGGTGGCACAGGACACTGGGTGCCCATGTCGCCCGTGGGTAACACCTCCACCTGCGTGCCCTGGGGAGGATGGACCCAAAAATGCCCAAACCCTCCCCAAAACATACGTCCGTAGCATGTCAGCGCCTTGGTACCTTCCCCCCACACACCCTCCCCCCAGGGATGGGGGCACATTGGGGTCCCGGCTGCCCCAGGCACTAATACACGACCACGGGGAGCAGGACAGAGATTTGGGGGTGTTTCAAAATCTCCCCCCCCCCAAAAAAAAACCAAGCCAACGTGGAAATGCCCCAAGCACCTTGACAAAGGGGGAAGGAGCAGCAGCAGCAGCGGTCCCCCCGCCCCGGCCCCCAGCAGCCCCCAGCAGCTGCGGGGAGAGGATGGGAAAGAAATGGGGGCGAGGGAGGGCGGGGGGGGGGCAGGTGAGCAATGACCCCCCCCCCCCGAGTCCCGACCAAACGCAGCCGGTGGCGGACACGGAGGGAAACGCCGGGAGCCGGGGCTGAAGTCGCGGTGCCGAGCACCTCTGGCGCACCTGCCGCTCCGCCTGTCCGTCTGTCCGCGCGTCCGGGGGGACCCCTGTGCCCCCCCCCCAACAAGGCTGCCCCCGGGCCCCAGCGTGCCAGGTTTGGGCATTTCGGGCAGCGCTCACCCAACCCCAACCCCATCCACGTCCCCATCCTGCAGAGGCGAGCGTGGAGCAGCCTGGCTGGGGGGCAATGAGTGGGGAAACCAATTAACGGCGGTAATTAAAGGAGCCCGGAGCCCACACAACTGCAGGGGGGCGGGGGGAGCCCCCTCACACCCCATCCTTGCACCTCAGTCCTGCCAGGACCCTCCTGGGGGAAGAGGAGGCACAGGGAGGAAGGACGGGGCAGCACCAGCTGCCTCGCGCTGGGCTTTGTCTGGGGACGCGGGGTGGTCCCCAAAACCAGACAGGGAGGTGGGGGGGGGGGGGTGACGGTCTCAGGACCCCCCCGCCCTCACCCCTCTGCCCCATGCCCATGGGGCAAAGCTGCCAGGAGGGCAAACAAAAATCCCCCCTCCCCCCGCCACTCACCCCGACGCAGAGCTGCTGCCCCCAGCACCCCGAACACCAAACCACAGCAATCAAAACCCAAAGCCGTTTTTTGTTTTCCTCCTGGTTTTCTTTTTATTATTTTTTTAAATTTTTTCAAAAAGTTTTTCTTTTTTTGGTCTGCGGGTCGCGGATCAGCCGAGCAGCCCTTCCCACCCCCTCCTCTTCCTCCTCCTCCCCCGCGGCCCCCCCAGCTGCTGCCCCCCGCTCCAGGATGAGGCTGGACCCCGGCGCCCCGGCCCCGCGGGGACAGACGGATGGACAGACAGAGGATGCGGGACCCCTGCTGCCCCAGGGTGGGGTAGGAGCCAGAATCACCTTTATGGGGAAAAAAATAAAAAATAAAATTTAATAATAATAAAAAAAAATAGTTTAAAGTTTCGTTTTTCGTGTTAGGCTCGTGATAAAACGCCAACCCGAGAGCGTCAACTAAAAACGACGACGGTCCCTGCAACGGAGCCGAGTATTTACAGCGAGCCCGGCGCGCCCGGGACCAGGGGCTCCCGCACAGGGGGGCACCAAGGGACCCCTCCTGCCAGGGGGCAGGAGCCAGCCCGGGCCCCGGGGAGACAGCAGGCGTTTAGTTTCTATTTTTTTTTTTCCTCCTCTTTTTTTTTTTAATTTTTAATTATTTTTGTTAAAAGTCCTCTTCTTCTTCTGTTCCATTTAAAAAAATAATAATTATAATAAGCCCGCCGGAGGGGCGCGGGAAGCAAATAAATATCAGTCAGGAGAGACGGGGGCCCCTCGGCACCGCTCACCGAGGGGGGGAGGACGAGACGGAGCCGCAGCCCGGCGGGATGCCCGGGGCGGGGGGTCCGAGGCAGGGGGTGACCCCTCACAAGACCTGGAAGCGCCAGGACGCCTGGTCCTTGTAGTCAAGGCAGTCGGGGGAGTTGAAGTTGAGCTTCCAGGAGGCGGCGGCGGCGGGCTCCTTGTAGTCCAGGCAGTCGGAGGAGTTGAAGGGCAGCGCGGTGCCGCCGTAGCCCTGGTGGTGGTGGTGATGGTGGTGGTGGTGGTGGCCCGAGCTCTGGCTCAGCGGGTGGTGGTGGTGGTGGCCCGGCACCGAGGAGGGCCCCATGGGGCTGAGCTGGTGGGGGTGGTGGTGGGAGTGCATGGGGGCCAGGTAGGAGCTGCAATCCACACCCCCGAAATAGGACGAGGAGGGCGGCGCGGGGTAGCCCTGCCCGTACCCCCCGCCTTGGCCGTAGGACACCGGGTAGCTGGCGGAGGCGGCGGGGCCGGCGCGTTGCATGCAGGAGGCGCCGGCCGGCGGCAGGGGCTCGGGCACCGTCACCCCCGCTGGGGCAGCACCGGGAGAGATGGAGGCCGGGCTCCAGATGGACGAGGCCGGGGTGCTGAGGGAGGCCGGGGCACCGCCGGCTGCCGCTGCCGCTGAGGAGGCCGAGCTGGAGGAGGAGGAGGAGGCCGAGGAGCTGGAGGCGGCCGCCGGCGGCGTGAACTGCCCGCTGCTGTCCGAGCCCGAGCTCTCACGGGCCGGGGACGACTTCTTCTTGGTCGGGCGGCTCTTGGCCCCGCCGCCGCTCTGCTGCTGCTGCCGGCACTTGGCGCGGCGGTTCTTGAACCAGACCTTGGGGGGGGAGGGGGGGGGGGGGGAAAAGGGGGGCTGTGAGCAATGGGGCGAGGAGGGAACAAGCTGGGGGACCTCTGGGGCCCTCGCTTGTCCCCCGTCCCCTCTTCGCCCTGAGCACACCCATCCCCGCAGCCAACCTCACTCCAAGCACCCGCACCCTGCCATTACACCGCACACCCCTGCACCCCAAAACCACTCTGTCTGCACCCCGACAGGTGCCCGGCCACCCCATGCAACCCCCCAAAAAAACGAGGCTGCCAACAGCGGGCGGCCGGGAACGGGGCGTCCTGCCTGGCGCTTCCCACAGACAAAGTTCACAGGGGCGTACGCCAGAGTTGCGCTCACAAATTTGTAAGCCCGGCTCGCGCCCCTCAGCCAAAAGACCTCCGTCCCCCCAAACCTGGGGAAGGGGAAAGGATCCTGCTCACACATCCCACCCCACCAAGCATCCCTCCCCAAGGAGCAGCACACCGAGCCTGGTGGGGTGCGCCGGAGGGAGCACGCGGGCTGCTAACCCCCAGCAGTAGGCAGGGGGGAAATTAAATTCAAGATTAAAAATATATAAAAATAAGGTAAATAAGGTGAATATTTTTATATTCTATAGCCCCTTCCCCAAGGCAGCACCATGGCAGGACAGCCAAGCAGCCAGGAACCCGTGTGCGACCCGAGGCAGCAGCGCTGAGCGTGGCAGCAAGCTCAGGGCCGGTCGATCCAGGGCACCCCCCGCAGCCCCCCTCTCCCCACGGGTACCTGGACTCGTGACTCGGGCAGGTTGATCTTGAGGGCGACCTCCTCCCGCATGAAGATGTCGGGGTAGCGGGTCTTGGCAAAAAGTGCCTCCAGCACGTCCAGCTGCGAGCGGGTGAAGGTGGTGCGCTCCCGCCGCTGCTTCCGCGGGGTGGCTGGGGGCAAGCACCGCCACGCACCTGGTCACCACCGACCCCCTGCGTGCACCGGACCCCCCCTGTGCACGGCAGGAGCCCCAGCCCTCCCGGGGAAGGGGCCTGGGGATCACCCCCCATCCTGTCCCACCACCACCCCACAAAGCAGCTCCCCAGCCCCGAGAGCGCTGCCCGATGGGGCCGGATCCCGTCCCGCTGCGGGCAGGGCGAGCGGCGAAACGCTGGGGAAGGGTCGGGCTCAGCCCCAGCGGGGGGCACGGGGAGATTTCGTTGTGGGGAAATAAAATCATCGTTAGTAGTCGTAGCTCTTTTTTTTTTTTTTAAAGGATTGTTTAAA
Organism: Anser brachyrhynchus; assembly: GCF_964034855.1. Taxonomy (NCBI): domain Eukaryota; kingdom Metazoa; phylum Chordata; class Aves; order Anseriformes; family Anatidae; genus Anser; species Anser brachyrhynchus. Next base: position 16,454,528 of record NC_137696.1, read on the forward strand.
ATTAAAAATCCCCACGGGAGCAAACGAAATCTTGGGGACGGGGTGGGGGGAACGTGGCTGCCGAAGGTGCCGCCAGCCTGGGGCGCGCGCAGAGGGGGCTCGGGGGGGACTCACCCGGGTACCCCACGGAGGGGTGCAGCAGGTCCATGGCCGGGCCCGTCAGCCCCAGCCCGTTCATGCCGTAGGGGGGCTGTTTGAGGTAAGACATCATGCTAAAAGCCGGGCGAGTTCCCTCCAACGTCCCACGGGAAGAAAAAAATGTAAAAACGGTAATAAAAAAAAAGGCAGTAATAATGATTAAAAAAAAAAAAGACGAGGGAAAAAAAATAAAAACAAAAAATAAAAAACCACAAACGAATGCGTGGAGTCGGGGGGGAAATAAAAAAGACCAAAAAATAACCAAACGAAAAAGCACAAAAACTCGGGCGAGGGGGAAATAAGCGCTGAGCGCCGCCGAGGCCGGGCGGTGCGGGACGCCGGCTCCGTCCGTGGGTCCCGGCCCGTCCCGTGCGGGTCCCCGCGGGGTGCCCGGGCTGGGGGTCTCCGGGTTGGGTCCCCCCCGGCCGGGAGTCGCCGCTCGCAGGCTGGGGGCTGCGAGGGGGTCCCGGCGGCGCCGGGCGAGGCCGCAGCTCCTGGGGAGAGAGCAGAGAGCGGCGTCAGGGGCCGCGCAGCCCGGCTCGGGGCTCCTCGGGATGGGGAGAGATAAAGCAATTATTTAGCGGGGTAATTGGATTAGGAACCCGAAGGAGGGAGCGGAGGAGGGAAGGATAATTAAGTGAAAAGCGAGCGGCCGGGGACGTTTTAATTGGAAGCGGCCGAGAGTTGGGAAAAGAAGGGAGGGAAAAGGGGAGAGGGGCGCGGGAGCCCGAGCTGGCGGCGGGGAGGGGGGGGGCCGGGGGGGCCGGGCCGGGGTCTCCCCGCGGAGCCCCGGGGGGGGGGGGCGGCAGAGGCCGGGACCCCCCGGGCCGCAGGTGGGGCCGGCGCCGCGCGAAGGCGAGGAGCCGGGACGGGGCTGGGGGGAATTAAAGCGGGGCCGCCCCCCCCGGCACCCCCCGCCCCCCGACGGCTCCGGGGCCGCGGCTGCGGAGGGGCCGTCGGGGGCTGCGCGCAGGGCGGGGAGGAAAGGGGGGGGGGGGGGGGGGGAGAGAACGGAGGGGGGGGTCACCGCGGGGGGGGGGGGGGGGGGGTCGGGGGGGGAGGCGGGCTTGGGGGGGCGATGCCCGGGGCCTCGCAGCCCCCGGCCGGCTCGGGGGGCCGCGGCGCCCCGCGTTACCTGGCGGCCGGGCCGCGCTGTCGGGGCGCCGGAGCCGCGGCCCTGCGGAGGATGGAGCCCCTGCCCGCCGCCCTAGCCTTGTATGTGCGCGCAAAGCGAGTGCGTAACCAGCCCGGCGCCAATCCCCGGCCGCTCCCCGCCTGACTGACAGCAGCCCGGGCAATGGCAGAGCAGGGCGACGGCCCCCCCCCGCCCCCCCCAAATCAGCCCCCCCCCCCCAACCTTCCCCGCTCCGCGCTCCCCCGCGCACCCGCACCGCGCCCCGGCCCCTGCCCCCGGGCAGCGCCGGGCTCTGCGCGCCCCTTCCGCACCTTTCCCCCCTTTTCTCACCTTCCTCCCCCCTTCCTCCTCCTCCTCCCGTCCCTCCGAGCCCCCCCGAGCCGCTCGCGGAAAGTTTTCGCCCCCCGGCGCAGCGCCTGGCACCGGGGGAAGGAGGCGCGGGGGGGACCCGCGGGGATCCCAAACTTTTGGGTTTCGAAGGCAAAAAGCGAGCCAAGAGCCGCGGCACCGCCGAGCCGCCGCTCCTCCGGGCGGGACGGGGCCGGCGGGGGGCGAAGGGGGGGGATCGGGGGGGGCTTTTTTTGAGGGGTGGGGGGCCCAAACTCAGCCCCGCTCGCCGCGGGGGAGCCGCTGATGCGCAGAGGCGCTGACCGCCGGCCGCGGCCAAGTCGCGCTTCTCCTTCTGCTCCCACCCCCCGCTCTTCTTTTTTTTTTTAAATTTTCTTCTTTTAATTCTTTTTATTTTTTCCTTTTTTTTTTCTTTCCTTTTTATTTTTATTTTTTATTTTTTTTCCTTTTCCCGGGCCGAGCCCCTGGAGGCGGGGGGGGCCCGGGCAGCTTCCCCAGAGCCCCGCTCGCCCCCCGAAGGCACCGGCACCGTCACCTCTCCCCGCAACAAAGGCGCCGCGGCCCATTCACAGAAAGAAAAGGCAGGAGGAGGAGGAGGAGGAGGAGGAAGGCCCGGGGGGGGGGGCACTGCCCCCCCTTCCACCCCCCGGCCCCGTTTTGCCCCGCTCCCGCCGGGGCCGTTCCCAGTGCCCGGCCCGGCCGCGCTCCCCTCGCCGCCCCTTCCCCACCCCTCGCCCCGCCGCCGCCCCCGGCCTGGGGGGGGTTCCCCGCGCCCCCCCCCGCCTCCCCTCGGCCCCCCAATTCCGCCCCGGAGCCCCCCGGAGCCCCCTCCCGCCGCGCCCAGGTGAGCTGGGGAAGGGCAGGGGCCGGGGGGCAGCGCGGGGAGGGAGGGGAGGGAACGGGGGGGGGGGGGTCCGGAGCCCCCCCCCCCCCAGCTCTGGGACCGCAGTTTTTGGTGAGGGCCCCGCGGCCCCGGCCCGCTCCGCGCATCCTCCGCGGCTTGGCGCGGGGCAGCCCCGGCTTCTTTCTACTTCTTTTTATTATTTTCATCATTTTATATATATATATATATATTTTTTTTTTACTTTCTTTGGGGGTGGGAGCGGGCTGCACCCTGCGCCGGGGGGCTCTCCCCCCTTCCTCCTTCCCCCCCCCCTCCCCAAATAAAGGGCCGCAGCGTCCCGGCCGCGCACCGGCCCCAGCGGGACCTTCCCCGCCGGGAGCAGCCCCGAAACTTTTTGGGTTTTATTCCTTTTATTTATTTTATTCCCCCCACAAACCTCGGCGCCCCCCCCCCCCCTCCCCCCCCCCCCCCCCGGCCCCGCAGGTAAGGAAGGAGGCGAGCGGCGGTCACGGTAAGAAAGATTCGGCTTTTATTGCAAACTGTGTCACGGCTCGGGGCTGTAATAAATAACCGGGGCGAGCTCCACCGAGGGACGTGGGACACGCGTGGGGGCACACGCGGGGGCAGGGGGGGGGCCGGGGTTTTACCGCCCGGGCGCAATAAATAAAAACGAGGCTGGGGGGGGCGGGACAGGACGGGACACAGCGGGACACGGGGGCGATGGCACCGGGGGGGCCCGACCCCGGCGGCTGAGGATGATGATGGTGGTGGCTGTTCCCCCCCTCCCACCCCCCTCTCTAACAACCCTAGGACGACAAAAAGCCGCGTTCAGCGGCCCCCCCCCCGGGGATGGGAACCCAAAAAAAAAGGGAGAATTAAAAAAAAAAACACACCCAAAACCCCACAACGGGACGGGGCCCGGTGCAGCCTAGCTCTGGCCTAAGAAAACGTAAAGAAAGAGGAAAAAGTTTACAATTTCGTTTTCCAAACCTTTTTTTTTTTTCTTTTTTTTTTTTTGTCCGTCCCCCCTCCCTCCCTCCCTCCCACCCACCCCCTTCCCCCCCCCCAGCCGGCATTTTGAAGCCGTCTGAAAAAGCCGCGCTGCGCCGCGGGCGGGCCGCTCACTGGAGGAGGCATTTCTCTTCCTTCTTGGCCATCTTGCCTTTGTTTTGCTCCAGGGTCCTCTCCAAATGCTCGTCCTCTTCCTCGGCCCTGCGGAGAGAGGCGGCGGGAGGGAGGAGGAGGAGGAGGAGGATGGGGGGGGGGGGAGGAAGGCGCCGCGGGGGTGCCCCCCCGGCCCCGCACTCACTGCTTCTCCTGGGCGTCCAGGTCCCGCACCAGCGCGTCCCGTTTGTTAACGAGAAGAACGAGTTCGTCCAGCAGCAGCTGCTCTCGCCTCTTCTGCGCCTCGGTCTTTTGCCAGTCTGAGGACAGGGACGACAGAAAACAAAACAAAACAAAAATAATAATAATAAAAAAAAAACAGCGGTGAGCAGCCCGCTGCGCAGGGGTCCCCCCACGTCCTCCTCCGGCCCCGTTCTGTGCGCACCTGCTGGGGCAGCGCCGGGCACGGAGCCGGCGGGCAGCCCCCGGCTGCTTCCCTTTTATTTGTATTTTACTTATTTTCTTTTTTTTCTTTTTCCCCAATTCGTTTCGTTTCTTTCCCCCCCCCCTCGGCGCCGGCCGGGGCCTCGTTTCCCCGCTAATTCCCTGGGCGCCCTCGGGGGGAGGCAGCCGCTGCTCGCCGGCCCCTTGGGGACCCCAAAACCGGGCAGCACCGAGGGGACCCCTCGGGGACAGCCCCGGGGCTTCTCCCCCGGCCCGGCCCGGCTCGGCCCGGCTCCGGGGGCTCGGGCCGTGCGCTGTCAGTCACGCCGCAGCCATCCCCGCCTCCCTCATTACGGAGGTAAACAATTGAGAGAGGGAGCAGGAGATGCCGAGGGAGATAGCAGGGCGAGCGAGGAGGGAAAGAGGGCACCGGCTCCGAAATTAAGAGGAAAAACAGGGGGAAAAAAAAAAGGAACAAGGACCAGCCGCCTCCTCCCGCAGCTTCGCGGCCCGCAGCCCCGCTCGGCCGCCCCCGGGGTACCCGCGGCACCACCCGGCCTCGCCTCTACCACCGAAAAATAACAACAACAACAAAAAAAAAAAACACCAAAAAACCCCGCGGGGCACGGACACGACTTTTTTTCTTTTTCTTTTTTTAACCCGGCCCGACTTTTGGGTTTAGTTTCCCCCGTTTCCGTCAAGGAGCTGGAGGAGGCGATTTTGAGCGCTTTCGGTTAGCCGAAAAACTCTGCTTTTTGGAGCCACTCCCTTTCTTTCTTTTTTCCTTTCTCCTTTTTTTTTGCCTCCCCTCGGCTCCCCACTTTCCTCGGCAGTTTCAGCTCTCGGGAGAGCAGGCGCCCGGCGAGACATTTTGGTGCTCAGCCCTTCGCTGCCCATTTTCCTGCTATTTTCCCTCCCCAAGAAGAGGCACTTTTTGTTGTCCAGCCCCGTGGGCTCAACACCACCACACTTCACGGGACAAAACTGCTTTTTGTTTCTTTTTTTTTTTCCCCTCACTTTCCGCACTCGTTGGTTACTAGCGGCTGAGATACAGCCCGGCAGCAGGAATATTCACCCGGGGCTTTACTTGGTGTCCTGGAAAAGGAGCCGGACCCCCGTCCTCTCGGCCAGAAAGTCACCTGGCAGTAGGGTAGGAGAGGAGCAAAGTGTTGGAGTAGGAACTCGCAGGCGAGCTCGGTGTGTCCAACAAGGCGGCGTTTTGGGGCAGCATCCCTGCGTGCAAAAATCCCCGAGTCCGACTCCTACCTGTTGTGCCTCCCGAGCCCGGGTCGCCCACGCCGCCGGTCACGCATGGCCACGGCGAGGCACAAACCCCGGCTAACCTGCAGGTTTCCCCAGTCGGACTGGTGGAAAAGCCACGCTCTGGACAAAAATGGGATTAGTGCTCCGAGGCGGGCTGCGAGCTAAAAGTGCTGGAAACCGGAGCCCCTGCACCGCACGGTTTGAAATCGCAGAGTTTGTTAAATTCACGTCGAAAGCAGAAATGTTTTCAATTATTCATCTTCGTTGACTTCATATTGTCTTTTTTTAAATTTTTTTCCCCCCACTGCTTAAACTGATAATTACTCGGAGTGAACGGCCGGCCGGTTCCCATAGAAATGCTTTCATAGAAATGGTCGAAAGTTCTCGTAGTGAAACCTTCAGCCCCGCCACTCTAATAAATAAGCCCGGCACTTTGATGAAAATTAACACTAGTTTTGTAAAGAGCACATTGGGGGATTGCAGTCAAGTCTTATCTTTAGTTCCAGTCAACTAGCAATCCTGAAAGAGTTTGCATCATCATCAGAGCAGGCCATTTGATAGGATTCTGCTGCTGAACCTAATCAATCTATGGAATACTGTGGCTGTGCGGTGTAACAAAGCTAAAATAGATTTACAAATGGGGTTTTAGAGGATAAGCTCCTCCACAGGATTACATATTGATTTTAAATATAAAAAGCTTATCATATAAACCATAACTACAAAAATAGTGAACCTATGCATAAATCCTTTTAGAAGAGCACCCACTTCAAACTATAAGCCAAGAATAAATCAAGATGTACAAAATCCTAAAGAAGATCCATTTCTTGGGCAGAAAATGAACACGCTACCCCAAGGTGTGCAAAAATGAACTTATCTTTTCTAAGGAGGCATTAAATCTTGAATTAAAAAAAAAAAAAAAAAAGAGGAGGGGGAAGGAGCCAGAGGAAAGGTGGCTGCAAGCGAGGCACTGCTCAGCCGCCGTGGGCCTGGAAGCGGGGCTTGGAAAGCCGTGCCCGCGGCAGCCTGCCGGCCTCCAGGAAGGCAGGAGGAGCACCTCGCTGCCCACACGTGTCCGGGCAAACCCCGTGCCCTCTGGTTTTTGTGGCCTGGCACCCAGGCACGGCGGGTCCTCCTCGGCTGGAGCTCCCGGCTGAAGCCCCCAGCGCTCCGCGGCCCCATGAAGGCAGCGCTCCGCTCGCCCTCCCTTATCTCTGCGGCTGAGTGGGAGGGAAAAAAAAAAAGAAGAAAAAGAAGAAGTCCGACCCTTTTTTTTTTTAAATTTTACCCCCCCTCGGTGGCTGTCCTCAGCCTGCCATGCCTCTGTTTTAGCAACTGGACGGGAGGACACCGGCTCCACATACCCGCGCCCCACAGCTCCCGGTGCCTCCGGCCAGCGCTGCCCGCACGCTGCCGGGGCCAGCGCCGAGCCTTTATCTGCCTCCTGCCAGGCTGCTGCCTCTCTTTTTCTTCCTTCTTCTGCTTTTTTTTTCCCCCCCTCCCCGTCATCGGCCAGCTAAGTAAACGGGTTGATGGATTTTTAAACAGCACAGTCACGCGTGGAAGAGTTAGAGCAATTTAGCAAAACAGTAATTATTACCTTTCCAAGGCTTTTTTTTTTTAGATATTATTATTATTTTTTAAGTTCCAGTTTGGGTTGGTGCGTTCTGCCTTACAATCCTTTTTTTTAGACAAACAAACCGACCAGTCCCGTCCTGTTATTTTATTTTCTCTCTCTCTCTCTCTTTCTTCCCTGCCCATACATTTTAGGGCTGGACTCGGTGCCGGCAAAAGTGCGATCTGTCCTTTCAACTCTTTCCCGGAGCCCAACTGCTCATTAGCAATCAGCTAAATGGCCTCTGAGCGCAGAGCCTGTGCTGCTGGGGCAGCCAATTCTTCTTCGGGGAAAGCTCATTGTAAATGGCGTGTTTGCACTTGGCGCTTCCAAAAAAGTGCATCTTTGCACTCAAGCATATGTCAGACTCGGAAAGCAATACCACGCTGACACACGCATCTCAGGCAAGGTGTCACCAGCATGTATTTTGACATTTCGCAGTCGTTTTGTTAGGAGAGTTTCTCCTTTAATAGGTTTTTAGGTAAAAGCAGAGAGCTGCTAAAACTTCTAGCAGAATAATAACCTCTTTTAAGGCTTAAAACGCTAAGCACAGACTTTGTTGCACAAATAAAATACAAAACCAAAATTCACCAGCACCTACACGTTTTCTCCCTAAGCCCCTGTTTACCATACCACCAGTAGCAAAAAAAAAAAAAAAAAGGAAGAAAGAAAAAGAAGAAGAAAAGAAAAGGAAAGGAGAAAGGAAAGGAAAGGAAAGGAAAGGAAAGGAAAGGAAAGGAAAGGAAAGGAAAGGAAAGGAAAGGAAAGGAAAGGAAAGGAAAGGAAAGGAAAGGAAAGGAAAGGAAAGGAAAGGAAAGGAAAGGAAAGGAAAGGAAAGGAAAGGAAAGGAAAGGAAAGGAAAGGAAAGGAAAGGAAAGGAAAGGAAAGGAAAGGAAAGGAAAGGAAAGGAAAGGAAAGGAGAAGAGAAGAGAAGAGAAGAGAAGAGAAGAGAAGAGAAGAGAAGAGAAGAGAAGAGAAGAGAAGAGAAAAAAGAAAAGGAAAAGAAAAGAAAAGAAAAGAAAAGAAAAGAAAAGAAAAGAAAAGAAAAGAAAAGAAAAGAAAAGAAAAGAAAAGAAAAGAAAAGAAAAGAAAAGAAAAGAAAAGAAAAGAAAAGAAAAGAAAAGAAAAAAAAGAAAAGAAAAGAAAAGAAAAGAAAAGAAGAGAAAGAAAAAGAAAAAGAAAAAGAAAAAGAAAAAGAAAAAGAAAAAGAAAAAGAAAAAGAAAAAGAAAAAGAAAAAGAAAAAGAAAAAGAAAAAGAAAAAGAAAAAGAAAAAGAAAAAGAAAAAGAAAAAGAAAAAGAAAAAGAAAAAGAAAAAGAAAAAGAAAAAGAAAAAGAAAGAGAAAAGAGAAAAGAGAAAAGAGAAAAAGAAAAACGGAAAAAAACTAAGACTAACTGGGTTTTGGCATCTCTCTGAACTTGCAAAAAAGAAAGCTTTTTGTTCAAGCCAGTATGCGAATGGCACAGGCTGCTAGACACTCACAGGCTGCTGCTATGACATCCCAAGACAGAAGCACGTGTAAGAGGCAATTAAGCATTTAAATTTAAGATTTAAATCCAGTATCTCTCAACTCCTCTTTGGTTTTAGAGTATTTTACGTTTTAAATATTTCATTAGAATGATTCCCAATTAATCTGGCTTTTCTCTGCTGAAAGCAATGCATGTGTTTATGACCCAAGTTTATCCATGAATACAGTGAGGGTAGTTCTTATGCAAAAATATAACCACAGATGGATAGATAGGAAAAAGCTACCTGAAACCTGCTGCTTTTTTGCTACAAACTTATGCTTCCAGTGAAGTCTCCAAACTAATTAGAATTGATTTATTATGGATCAGGTACCTTATCAGGTGAAGAAAGAAATTACCATGGACAGTCAAAGGGTTAAGAGGTCAATACAGAATAGCAAAATCAATTTGCATTGATTAGACAAAAGGTCCATTTTACAGAGCCCAAAGGATTAACTTTTAAGCAAACATCTTTGAACTATACGACAGCATTTGTGACTGAGAGGTATAAGCAGTACAGCATTATAAAACACTTAAGATATTTAAATAAGAAAATAATGCAAGCAATGGTTTAAGCTATCTGGATGTTTATTTTTTATTATGAATCATCCCTAGGATTATTGTACAATTCACTTGAAAGCCCTATGGAAAGTTTGCAATTGTTTCATTTATCCTGTGTGTCAATCTTCCCATAAGTTTTCATTCAGGTAAGGTGACTAAACTCTGGAGAGTTGCAGAGAATGGAGAAAATAAGTGCAAAGGATTGCACTAATCCTGAGGTTGCCTCTGATGAAATGTTTACTTGGCAAACGTAGTGTTTTGCCACAAAAAAACGACGAGACTTTTTTTTCCCCAGTGAGACAAACTCATCATTCATCTCCTACTAAACTTATCCAAAAGGCAGTTGTGAGACTTAGCCAACATGCAGAAGTAAGGATTGCCCCTTCCCATTTCTGTGGTACAAAAAGCAGCGCGATGCCGCAGGAAAGCTGGGAGAGCATTACCACACCGAAAACAACGAACCCCTTACCCTCCTCATCACTTTTCTCCAAGTTTATTCCAAAGAGACGGTATTTTTTACCACACGTCTTTGATTTCTTTTTTCCCCCGGAATAAAAATTTAGGATGGGATTGGAGACCCCGTGTACCTGTTGCGTGCTATCAGTCAGAGTTATGTAAATACCAGCATTAATTCTCTCCAGCGCAGCCTGCCTGGTTGGCAATTTTGGGCAGCCACCTTCGGCAGCAAGCGCTTTCTTTCCCTCAACACCCAGTGCTGCTCTTACCTTCAATAGCAAGCATTGCTCTCAACTCCCGGTTCAGCAGTTCGTAGCGCCTTTCTAGGTCATGTTCTTTTTCCCTAGGCAAGTTGCAAAAGTTCATCAATATGTTAATTACTAAATCATTAAACACTTAAAAGAACCTTTAACTTACATTGATTTTAGGACTCGTAACTGACTTTTCTCTTTAACTTTAAGCTACTCCAAACAAATGATACACAAACTTAAAACCTTGCTCAGGTGGCATATTCAGTATCAGGGCCTTTTCATTTTCTCCATCGTCGGCTCTAATTCCATCAGTTTAACTCTATTGCACTACGGGACATAATTATTTCATATTCATCCTTGGAGCAGCTTTTGTGGAATGTCCTAAGCATAAAACATTCCCCCGGATCTAATGAACAAATTCCAGCATCAGCCTATTCACCAAGATAACATAACGCTGGAAGTATTATCCTACATACATTCTGCCCTAATGAATAATGAAAATTAGACACGGGATTAGAAAGCTTAATATTTTGAGGTAGAATCTTCTGTCAAGTTCAGACACGGCAGGAAATTTGTGATCACGGACTCTTTCCAAGGAAGTACGCAGGCATCTACACTAGGTGGCACACTGAAAGAAAAAGAATCGCTCAACTGAAGGAAGCTGGAGAAGAAGCGCCGACGGCAGAGCGCCTCTGCAACCCAGCGCCGTCTTTTCCCTTCCTCTCCTGTGCTAGAGAAAAAAAGTTTATTCGTCCTCCCTGTACCTGTCTCGCTTCGCAGGATCGGCGGTACCATCACACCGTGACCAATGCGCTAATATCCCTTCAGCAGTCCGGCGCTGCTCAACGAGGGATGCAATTTAGTATTTCTGCGGAGCAGGTACAGACTCTAATTTTGCGCTCTCTCAGAATAGTCTTCACGTGTCACATCTGAGGCACAATAAAAATCTATTTGCCTATTTCTAAAATGTAATTTTATTCTACTGTAGGGCCTTTGAAAATGTAACTACGCTTAATATTTCAGATTTTTTTTCACAGCTCTAGCTAATCTCGTGTCATTGCACGCTTTCCATTGTCAAGTTTGAAATATGAGAAAAACAAGTTACTTGACATGCTCCACAAATCCCCCACACCACTTGTTTGCGAAGAAACATTTTGAAGTCGGATGGGGAGAAAGCAAAAAACTTTTGCGTCTATCTGCTGGGTAAATATTGCTGTAAATCAGCCTTCTGTAACTACACGTAACCATCTGTACTTACAGGAGAGAAAGCTGGTTCATTCGTCTTATTAAAGCGTTCTTCTTATTAACCAGCATGAACCATTCCTGCATCATAGCTTCCTCTTCTTCTGTGTTTCTTCCTGCAATAGAAGGAATTTCATTACTTAGGTGGCATTTCACAAGTTGAGCCATGTATTTCGATTCAGTTGCTGAAGTACCCGTCTCTAATATCACTGAACATTACAAGGCGTGTTCTCAAATGGTAAAAATATCCCAAGACTACAATGCAAGAACTGAAGCCTAATGCTGTTAGCTCCATAAATAAAACTTTGAAAGCAGACACTCTGCAGCGTATGTTTTAGTCTTCTTTACCATGCTGACAGACTCACCTAAACAAGCACCTTTTAGAAAGTACTGTGTCTTAAATTCTTCTGAAAGAATGCTATTGTTGCTATGTTCCCAATAAAAAGTCCTGCTGCTGCTAAAAGACGCCCGGACATCAGAGGCATCCAAACACAAAAAGCAACCCTTGTGGGCAAGATCTGCTCTACCCAAGCAAACCCAGGGCAGTCAGGATTATGCGGTGGGGATCAGCATAGCTGCAGACGAGATCATAATCCTGAACCCTTGGCCAAGGTGCGGGTCCCTGCTTGACTTCGTTGAGCCTATGGCTACTCTTCCAGACCATGAGCTGGAAAGAGTTGCTCCTGTCCTCACCCATAGTCAAAGCGAGCACCCAGGGTCCAGCTGCCTAAGGAGCCCCCTGTGCATACACATGGGCTAGCGGCCCCTTCCCCGACCTGTGCCCATCCGGGTAGGATCAAGGAGACTCCACAGCCTGCCTGGACTCTGCATTTGTAAGAGTCCACGTTGCCACCTCTGCACTATCACACAATGGTGGGGAAAGGCAGACCCAGGAGGTCCGTGGCTGTCCTTTTGGTGTAGCTGGGTCACTTGGCCAACGGGGTGACCCAGCCAGAGGACTGGGAGGAAACTCCTCCAAGTCCATCATGGAGACTGCATGTTTGTAGTGACCTCCCTTTCTCATCTCTCAGGTTGAGGAGAAAAAACAACCCGGGCCTTGTTGAATTATGAAACTCACACATTTCTTAAGGTTCAAATTAACCTGGGAAGAAACCTGAAACAGTGGTGAAGGACCATGAGCTGGGACTTCTGAGTACTTCTCCCAGCTTCCACATTGATTCACCAGGAGACAGACCATGGGCACCTCTCTGCATTTAAGCAGCTTGTGCGTAATATAAGGATAACCACCCGTACCTAGCTTGCGAAGGTAATAAAAGTTAATTCTTTGATGCTTGCAAGGCATTTTGAAATTTCTGATGCAAGGTGCTGTACAGTCAGGGAATTGCAGGATCCCTAGGTGCAGAGATGTAGTTTCCAGCGTCAGAAGTTGGAAAGACACCAGAAAAAATACTGGTTTTCTCTGAGAGAAAGCTTTCAGCTTCTGGATGGGGGCATTTGAAATGCGTGCACATACGTGCCCTGCTGCGCACACGTTCACACCCGCGTGCAATGGCAGCGCGCACACACAGGCCTGCACAGAGCCACCTCCTCAGCCAGTCTCCTTTCACCCTGTGGCCTCTCCAGGCTTGGAGCATGCCCACGGGGGAAGGAAAAGGAGATTACGAGTGAAGTGGGTCCGTTTGGAGTGGAGCTGGTGGGCCCAAGTGGCTAGATGAAGTTGCACCATTTGGCACGTTCTTCTTCCAAGCAGGAGGAGCAGTGGCCAGGCTCTGCCGGAGTGATGCGGGGAGGAATTTGCCCTGTAGAAACACTCTGCCCCCAAGACCTCCACTTCTGGTTTCATGCAGAAAAGATTATGTCACACTCGCTCAGCACTTAGAATCATATTCTGCAGTTCAGCACTGCCCTGAAGAGGATTAAGACCTATAGGTATAGTTTGCTGTTAAGTTGCAGATCAAAGGAATCGCTGTATCGGTCCAACTAATGGGGTCTGCTTTTAGAAGCAGATGATAATCGATAGTATCAAGCTTTCACTGACGTGCACCAACTAGCTGGAATTTATTTGGGGGTGTCAAGAAAGAGGGGAGAGATTGCTGCTTTATCCTCGCAAAGCGATCAGTTTATTTTGTGACACACGAGATTGCCACGCTGCAGGTGAAAACGAGTTCTCACAACAGAATTGTGTGGCCGTAGTAACATTTTCATCAATTTATGGCACAAAATTTGCTATTCTTAGGGATGGTCTGGGATCTCCAGATACAAGATGCACTCTGAATGCAAGCCCTTGCTGCATTTCATTTTGCAAACCTTTACAAATAGACACACAGAGATGGGACAGAAAAGTTTCAAACCTCATTTCTACCAGCTGAGGATCTGAACTTTAATTTCCCGACACGCAATCTCAGGGGTAGGACATAAACCTAAGATAAAAACTTTTTTCTCTTAAGACGTTCCTCCTAAGTTGGCTGCAATGCATAACGAGAAAAGATGAGAAAAGATGTAGGTAAAGCTCGCAGACCTTACCAGGTGGGTTATTTTGATATTTCTACGCTGCCAGTAAAGCCTGTGGAATATCCTCTGACGAGGCTATTTTAAAGTGAGTTAACAAAGTCTGTATTGTTTTACAGAATTTTTAATCTTTTCGGGTAGCTGTTTTTGTATTCACTTTGGCCCATGTGATGCCCTGACACCAGTCATGTGATAGTGGCTGCGATAGGCACAAATCCCTGGGCAGCAACAAAAGAAGAAAGAGGAAAAAGAAAAAGCTGAGAAAAAGCTTGCAATTTGGAAAAAGGCCAATTGTACCCTGGTGAAGGCCTTTTTGATCAGTGAAATGACACGTGTGCAATATTAATAGCAGTAGATTGTGATATTTCCTTTTTTTGTTGTTGCTGTTGACCAGGAGCTTTTAAATTCTTGTGCACAGAGCTGAAACAGATTTTTCCCAGGCAAGCAAAATAAAGATGAACTGCCATACATGTAATTTTTAAATAACTGTTTTCAGCAAATCCGGTGCCATTAGCTAATTTACTCCCCCCCCCCCCCCCAACCCCCCTTCGGTAGAAGGATGCACGCAAAACACTTTCAACAAAGAAAAACTCGGTGTTATTTCAACAGCCGTACTGCAAGCTAAACTCAAGTTTGCACTTTCGAAACCAAAATACACAAAAAAAGCCTTTCCCCCACCTCATTTCACATTTGCATGCTGTAAAACCATGCTGCTGCAGTGGTCGTTTTTGTTTCCGCTTTCCAAGTGTACAACAAGGATTTAATTTACTTGCTGAAAAGGTTTGCAAATTAAAATTGGAATAATATCTGTGTTATTCTCTGAAAAGAAAAATACTGTACAGATTATTCAAATGAAGCGAAAAACATGTTTGAGGACAAATCGATACCTGCATGCAAACCCCTTATCTGAGCCAGGACAAGAGGATGAAAATCTATAAATAGCCCACAGATCTTAAACTTAAATTTTGGTCCATAATACATGCATTACACTATTGTTTTGGATAAAAAACAACAACAACAACAACAACAAAACCCTTTTAAAGCTAGTAAGTTGGACCATTACAAATTAATCCTGACTTTAATAACTGGTTAAAGACCCCTTCAGCTTTATAAGTAACAAAAAATATTAAAGCCTGTGATCACAGCGAGCTTTTCTCATTTCTCCTCTAACCATTTGTTATTTAATCCAATACTAGTAATCCAATTTGTCCATCAGACTTTTAAAGGGCAGAATGCAACTTCCCCAGCTTAGACACTTTTCAAAGTACAATATATTTTTCAAATGAATGCTGGATGTTTCATTTTTTCCCCAACTGTTCCTAGCTCTAATGTATGAGGCAAAAAAGAACAAGATGAACATTGTTCGTACTGATTAAGTAAGAGCTCATTAAAGAGCTGTCAGTGCCGTACTTTGAATATGCATGAAGCATATAATCAGATCTAGTACCGTCACTAGAGGAGAATACGGTAAGTACAAAGGATTGATTTAATTACTTAGAGTGGGCTGTGGTGGTAAAGCAGTCTTGTTAGCGCAAAAAGAAAAGGAGGTTGTATTCTGGCACGGTTAGGGGAAAAAGGCAGTTTTAGCTTCTGCCACAATACTTAATCTCAGGATAAAGCACTTTACATTGTAGCTTAAAATGAAGACTGTCAGTTTTCTAAAAAGACCAGAATTCATCTTATCTTGTTTAACCTCACCTGGTTAACTATCTAGCAGAGCAGATTCATTCTCTTTAACACATAATTACGGTTACACCTTTTTATCCCATAGCTCAATAATGACTTCTGAAAGCAGTCTTCAAATAAGACTGGTTAGCGCCGCAACCATCCTCTGCACGCACAAGGCACGGTAAGAGATTTGAGAAAGGCTGAACCAGGAACTGAGGCGAAACAGTAAGTACACACGTCCTTATGTAAACAGACAATACAGCCTTTGATGTTGTGCTTTATTACTAGATATGTTCTGAGGCGAATTCTGGCAAGATTTCTCTAGTTTAGTTTTTGTCTTTTTTCTTCCTCCGCTCTTCCTTTCTTTCTTTCTTTCTTTTCTTTCTTTCTTTCTTTCTTTTTTTTTTTTTTAAAAATCAATACACTCTGGTTTTATTCTTCCTCTAGGAATCCAGGGGAATTCTCTCACATCAACTCTCAGTGCCATTTTCTAATTTCATTGTCTGGCTTGAGTGGTGAAGGATGCGTGCTCTATTCTTCCCTTCACTTGACATCTACCAGAACCCTCCTCGGCGATTAGGAGCGAGCCCAACACCAAGCCCGCACTAGCCCAGGACACTAAATTCTGCCCTTGGATCCAAGAAACTCCCACTGGCTTCAGAGGTGTGGATCCACGCTTCAACAGCTCCTGCGCAGGCTTCAAGCAAGGCTGCAGCATGCAGTTTGGTGATTTTGTCCTAGGAAGCCCAAATTTTAATAATAGGCAAACAAACAACAACAACACAGCCACCCCTCCCCAACTTTGTTTTCTCCCGGGGTTAATCACACGTATTCAAATTGTATTTTCGTGACTGTGATTCAGTTACAACTTGAGCAATTTTCATCTTCAGCGCTCAAGAATTACAAGCATGTTTGTATGTTACCAGGTTTTTCTTGAGAACAATATGAGGGACTAGCTTATTTTAGTGCTGCACAGCTTCCAGGCAGTCTTTATAAAATACCTTTCCCCTTTGGCTTTCTCCAGGATTTACAAATGGATTTCTGTTTGAACTGTAAGCTAATTATTTGTTAAATATTTAAATAAGGAGCGTTTGGACAAATGGCTGTCCTGAACTAATTTGAAAGAGAGATTGCTTTTTGTTTTTCTCTCCTGCTGAAAATACTTCCCAACACACCCCTTGTGATCAGCCAGCTATCAGTACGTGTATGTGCCATTAGATCCATTATTTTTAAGCCTTTCGGGCAGCAAGTCATTAGATAAACCAAATATGGATTAACATAGCAAAACTGTACATTGCTAAGAAAACAGAGAATGAAGTGCTACAAAACACTGTGAATACCACTTAAAAGGAAGAAAAAGGAGTAACATGCAGGGACAAGATTAGTTCAGTGTAAATGGATGAACACAGTAACTCCTCTACACTTTATACCATCGTAAATCTGTCAAGATAAGCCAATAGATTCATATTTAAAAAAAAAAATCCTTAAACGTAAATGTATTTAGCTGTTGTGCAAAAATGAATTACAACCTACAGAAGATAAATAATAAAGGCTTTCTATCAGCATCCCAAACCAGCCCATTCAATCTGGCAAGAAATAACAGGTTTACAGAAATCACTTTGCATGCTGTCTCGAGCAGTAATTGTTTTTAAATTTTATTTGCACTGCGTATAGTGTGTGCCATGGTGTCACGGTTAAACACTGACAACTCCCCATCTCCCCATTTACCTCGACAGAACTACATGAAAAACAACCTACTTAAGACAGAGCCCATTCTTCCCCCATTTGCTGGTGTTTACACACAGTTTTAAAACAGAATAGAAGAAGCTTTCTTCACTCAACACACTTGGGTGAAGAGGCCAGCAGGAGAATGCCAGCCCATGCGAGCTGGAGCGGGGCGAATAATGACAAAAACTGGCCAATTTCGCTAGGGCCGTTCTATTTTGGTGTTTGACAGGGGTGAGATGGCCACCGAGAGCCGTCCAAATGCCAGCAAATTCCAGAAATTTAACGGGAAGCTCTTTTGAAAACCTACACTACTGTGCTTGTTTGCCTGCTGGAAAAAATAAATAAATAAAATAAAGTTGCATTCATCCAATCATGGAGACGCGTTTTTACGAGTTTCTGTATTAGGAGCGACCGGACAGATTGGCTTGTTTACCTGAAGGAGAACATGAATAGCAAATAAAGGAATAGTCTGAGGATGTGCCTCATCTTGTCTCCTAAGAACCTGGGGAAATGCACTGAAATTGAAGGTGGTGTGTTTAAAACCGATTAAAAGAACTGCCTTCCCTCAAAGCCTCGTCGTATACCAGTAGGACTCGTTGCCACAAGGCGATGTTGAAACTAAGAGCTCAGCAAGAATTAAAACCGGGTTGAATGGTGACTATGGGGAGGCAAAGCCGTAGCGATAAATATCCCAACAAACAAACAAAAAGCAAAAGAGGTAGGAATTGGATCTGCCTGCTTGAGGACATGAGGGAACCTTTAATTTTTAGAGGCTGACTGAAATGATCCCCGGGGACAGGTTAGCCCGTAGCTGGCCCCTGCAGAGTTTCTTTCCCCTGCCAGGGTTCAACCTGAACCTGTCTCTCTGCGAGACAATATTCCTGAGCAGATCATGGGGCTGATCCACCGTGGCAATTACAGCTTTACAAAAAGGAAGCTCGGGCAGGGAAGAGAAGCAACATCGTGTGTCGTAGCTGACCAACATCATGTCACTAGCAAAGGCTGATGGAAGCCTTTGCTCGAGCCCTTCAAAGTCAACAGCAGACTTTCCACTGCTTTTAACAGTCTTCTTCTCATCTCACCCACTGTGAACAGTTTGTGCACAGATGAGTTTTCATTTTGAAAGCAAGTTACTGAATTTAACAAACACTTAAGCAGAAAAGCCCACGTTCACAGCTGATACTCCTCATAAAGACGAGTTACACCAGACCTACTCCAAAACACATACCACTCGACTGCAAGTTACGGTGAGGATCTAGGCATTCACAGCTCTTCCCTTTGAGTGAAATTGAGGCATCCCAAAAGAGACCTCTGTGTTCTCTTCTTTAAGAGGACAACCTTTGGTGGAAAAACTCCGATTTTGGGGTAAAATAACTCTTCAAAGCTCCAAGTGTCAAAACAGAGCCTGCAGTAAGCACCCCACAGCATGAATCTGCTCGACCTTGAGCTTCATGCCTCCCATTTCAGAATTACCATGCCCAGCTTTCTTCCAGAATACTTATTCCTTTCACTGAACAGGGACCTCCTTCGTTATTATAAATCACTGAAAATGAACAAGAGTAGCCACCGAGAGAGAGACAGGATGGAAGCCCTCTATATATGACACTGCAGGAGAGCTAGCTATCAGATGAAGCCCTAGAATGATTTTCCTAGTCTGAACTGGATGGGAAAATGCCTAAGGAACATTAGAAAGGCAAATTCATGGCCACTAACTTGCTGTCTGAGAGCAGTTGAGAAGGAGACATTGATGTCCACACAATGAAGTCTCATAAAGGTAGGTGCCGACTGCCAAGAATCTGCCAGGCAGAATTGCACTGCAGTGCATTGTCTGCCTGTTTCAGCCCCTAAAATACTGTAACCCTAATGAAACGGAGCCTCGACCAAGGGAATTCCTTTATCGCAAGAACACATCAAATTAGCTTAATATCAAGCAGGAAACTTGTAATTTCTTTGGCTTCCGAGACACAATAAATCAGAGAGCCTATTTAAAACTTTGAGGGCTGTGTAAACAGGAGGTCAGGGCTCTGACCACATCTCAGCACAGACAAGGATTTATTCTACCTGCAGTGGGACTGACTCACAGAAAGACAAACATTTGTGGCCCGCCGTCTTGGCAACCTAAAATTATCACAGGATCAAAACTTCCATGAAAGATGAACTGCCTGAAAGACTGCTTATTTTTTTTTCTACACAACAAGTCAACAGAGCGGCCACTAGAAAATAACAGAAAATCATCACAAACAGAATGCCTAGGCTTGATCAAAATGAGCGTATTTTAAATGTGGGGTTATCAACCAAGACCAAGAAAACACACAGCTCGTGGCCCAAAATTCAGACAGCAAGAAATGAGATTCAAGTGAAAAATCTGCAGAGACTCCTGTAAGGAAGCAGCAGTTCCTTCCTGAGGATAGTGCCTGCAGGGACCCTAGCATTGGGCAGAACCAACACGTGTCCTTCATCACGCTCTGCAATTCTTTATTCCCAAATTTTCTCCTGTAGCACAACTTCAGAAGAAGCACAGACTTGGGAAAAGCATACATCAGACCTTTGCTTGCAGCATAGGAAACATGCACTGTTAACTAGAACACTTGAACCTTTGAAGCGATGGAAAAAAACAGTAGCTCACACTTGGAAATTCACCAAGAGCAGGATGATGGTCTGGCAGACAAACTATTTCGCTTGCAGGTCAAAAAGTAGAGTTGGATGCTTTGTAACGAGTGTCAGTAATTACTCCATGGCTCGTGACTACTCCTTAGACCTGTTCACACCCCAGTTGCCTGTTCACATGTCGAGCGATGGCTGGTTACAATCCTGAAGTAAGAGGGACGCTAACCTGAAAGTCTTTGGACTGTGCTCTACTATTACATTAGCCCATTTTCACCAAATATTGTTTTACTTCCTTTGGGATGTATTCTCCTGGGGCTGGAAAGGGGTGGTGGACAGTAAAAAAATCACTTCTTTACTGGACAGGTCTGAGTTTAACCCAAACAACTGTCTGAAGGGAGCTAACAGCTAGCGTTGACTGAATGGGACCTTCTACCGATGGTAATGAAGATGCCTTGTCTTACTGGGAGTTGGCAGGTTTGTACCTCTGGGACCCAAAGCTTCCCAGGGCTAACTGGGCAAGTTCAGCTAGGTTGAGGTGTCCTGGGGCTCCATGGTTTCCAGTGTTGACAGAAAAGGTGATCTTGGTGGTAAAAAGGAGAAACCCAAGTAAAAATAACAGGGCTTTCTGTAGACTGCAGTGGCCCCGTGGGCTGGAAGCCCCGGGGTGACCAAAGTGCCTTTCTCCTCGCCATTCCCTTTACAAGCAGGTGCTGGTTGCAGAGAAAGCTAACTTCCAGGCATAAAGCCAAAGCCTATGCCGACCACATGAAAGACCATTTATACTGCAATACCACAAAGAAAGATAGAAATCAGTTAAAAGAAGCAAGTGTCTGTTGGGTCTTGCAAGACTTTTGGAAGGCTTGCAAGTCTATTCATAGTGCCTAGGGCTCTCCCAGAGTAGCCTCCTGCTATGCGGGCAGCACTGCGTTCGGGCTCTCTTCTTCAAGCTGGCTTCAAGCACTTTGTTGACAGGTTCTTTCAAGGCAACGATGAGGCTACAGCCAGGGAAGTGCATGGAGAGGAGGCTGACCTCTCGTTCAGTCCTGAGGCAGCCAACGGCAACGTGGTATTGCTTTGAGAAAAAAAATAACTACGGTCATCGTTGCTGCTGAGCTTCTTTACAATTTAATGAACTTGGCCTGGGAAAGCTGAACATGTACGCTGCCCGCCTCTGGTCTTGGAAAGGTCTCTTCCTCGGAACTTCTGCCTGCAAATGCACAGATCTGAGACTGAAGAGATGCGGTGAATGAGAGGGTCAGAACCACGCACTCCAGGGTTTGGCATGGTGTGTTTGTTCAGTGGGAGCTCCTCAGTGGTAGAAATGCCGGGCATTTGGAAAGGTACGGCTGGCTGATCTTCCTTTATAGTGAAGGCAAGCCAAGATTGCTTCACAGGAACTGCTACGAGGAGGAGTTAGACTGGAGAGGAACAAATTGGCCAGCAAGACTTTGTGGAGGCAGCACGACAGCAGGGAAACTGAAGAAAGGCTGACAAGCCTCAAGAACTCAAGAAGTTCTCAATTGCTCATAAAATCCCAGCAACTACAAACATACTGCTTGTGCAGGAATGAGCGTATGAAAGCAGTAGATCTGGGAAACTCACGTCAGAAAAACATCTTACTAGCGTGCCAGTTTATTTGCCTTAACAAATTCTAATGAATGGCTTTGCACTGCTTGAATTCAATGCTAGCAGGCGTTTCTTCAGAGCTCTATAGGCTTCAGCATGATTCAGGGCACTCAAGTCACACTTAGACTCAACATGGAACACATTGTAAACGTGACCCAGACTGAAATGTCGTCACACTTCTCTCATCCAGAGTTTTGGTAGCTGCCAAAACTCCCATTCCCATAATTCTGGCAAGTTAACATTCCCAAATGCTGCAGAGAGAAGCATCTCGTGAAGTGCTTCATCATGTTACTGGTCCAAAAAAAAAAAACATTAACTACTAATGCATGGTTTTGTGAAATATTATCAAGTTACAATAAAACACTAAACCATCTTCTTGTGCTAAAGTGTCAAAAACCTTTTCTTCTTCCCAACACAAATTGCTATTAGTAATATACTGCTGGCCTCCTAAACTTCAGATGTATCTAGGAGGAAATACTCACAAATTGGCACCAGCAAAAACCTAAATCAGTGTCATGTACACATCATTCATGTACCTAGAATTTTTTAAAACACTTTTGCTCACCCTTTACATTAAATGCAAAAATATCGATGGTAAAAATACTGCTTTCGGCAATACTTTTTGATTTTCTGTGCCATTATTATACTGTCCTTTCTCTCACTCTGGTTCGGTATGCAACACCATCTTTGTCTTTCACAATTCAGTCGGACAACTCTCTGCCATCGCGTAGTCTGGCCAGCTTTCAGTTCACCTGAGATCAATCATGCTGAGCTAAGCAAAACAATCACACATGGAAAGCAAGTGTGGCACAGTGCTGGAAAAACCATGGTGTTATTAATTCCTTCTTTCTGGTTCAGGTAAGATAGGAAAATATGAAAAGACCATACTGATTTCCTTATCTCGCTACAACTTTTTCCTTATGTATATGTACAGATATTTTTCATACTTTCTGCTTCCCAAGCAAACAGCTGCAGCTATGCTTCTCCCAAGGAGTCAGCTTACCATGTGGCAAGAGAGGGCACAGTCAGTCTGTTGGTATGTGTGAGTTTGGGTAGGAGCAATAGTTAGTCCAAGGAAGTGTATTTTGAAGAGAGAAACAAGCATACAAAAGGGACTAATATACAAATGTATCCCTTCCTGCTGATAGAGAGGACCGTAACAAAAACAACTTTTAAACGGAGCCCATCTCTCATGCAAAACTGAACATTCATAATTTTCCTCCCTTGGTGCTAACACCGGTGGATACAAACCCACATTTACTTCTGAAAATGCCAAAGAGAATTGCAAATGCAATTGTTTTTAAAAGACAAAACTTATTTTGGGGAGTGTGGTACCTCCTCCTAGCTTAGCCCTTCCTCCCCAAGTGCAAATTCCTATTACAGACCGATGGACTCCAGTAGGAAGCATTCAAGACCGTATAATGCAGGCTGGTAAATACAGCTTGATAATCAAGTTTGTGAAGGTGCAGAGCATATAAGGGATTTATTTTTGATAGTGAATCTGTACACATATACATCATTAAGCACCCATTGAGAAGCAGAACACTCCAAATGATTAATACAGCTAAAGGGGGGCAGATAAGAGATCAATGACAAAATCACCTGGTAAAAAAGTAAAAGGTGTTGCATTAAAAGGGCTTTTACTTTGCATGCGAAACAATACGGAGAAACCTGTATTTTAGCACTTGTACTCAAGAAGCACTCCAAAGTATGCCAGGATGAGAACAGAAACCCATCCTTTCTAATAATCTTGTGACAAAAGCTAAAAGACATCATCCTATTAACTAGTGATCTCAACTGCTAATGCAGAGTACTTCCTGGTGCCTTTTATGTAGAATGCTGCTATTAAAAAACCACTAAACATTCACTGTGAACAACACAGAATCATTCATCTTTTATCAGCATCTCTTGTTAGAGGAGTATGAGAGGGGCTGAAGGTGTCATTGATATTATAGAGTGGAAATTAATCAGAAATTTTTCTCATATTTTCCTCATCACACTAATTTACTTTTGTACAAATTTCCCCCGCTAAAAAGTTCATACCCAGCCCCCTGTTGTATGCTTTTAAGTTGAGAATATTCAACGAGTGCGTCAACTGAAAGGCACCAGGTCCCAACACAAAAAGCATTCGAAATTCTCATTTAGTTGTCTTTATTTTGCTAGCGCCATGTGGTCCTTGAAGATGTAGAAAACACGGGAAGCCGAGTAAAGATCAGAGCAAGCTCATTAGCATTCTGACAAAATTGGAGTGGTGGAGATGTATAGTTTGCCTAGTTTGTCGTTTTGAAAGCTACCGGTGGTAAGCTTTCTATTTCATTGTGCTTTTGTCTTTTTTGGGGGTTTTCAACGCAGCAGGGTGTTTGTTAGCCTAGGTTTTCACAGTGCATTGTGGGAACCTTCCCTGCACATTCAGCCTATATAGTATCATTCGAGTTCAAGTCAAAAAGTTTTTTTTCCTCTTTATTTCATAATAACCTAGACTGATGTAGAATCGTTGTCTGTCTGTCAAAACCCATCCTGCCAAACACCTGTTTTATCAAGGAAAAAAAAAAAGAACAAAAAATCCCCCCACAAAATAAACTCTGAGCTGCATTTAAAAATAAAACCTTTTAAACATGTTGCTGGTTTTCTTCAAAAGACAAGATAAGAAGAAATTAATTTAAATTCCACTGTTTACAATCAACTAGGAGTGCATTTGAGACAGATCCAGTTGATTAGAATTCAAAAGAGACTCTCTCCCTCTGTAAGATCCCAATTCTATTTCAGAGCCTCTTGAAGGAAAGATTGGTTTATACTCCAGAATTATGTAAATAATGAATTACCTCTCAGAAGACCTAAAGAAGTTATTACTCCAGTCATTTCATTTTTTTTTTTTTAAACATAAGGCTCACTTTGAAGGGCTAAAAGGGCTACATTAATGCTGCTATCCAACATGAATGTTTCCAAGTCGCAGTGAAATGGATAAAGGTCTTTTTGGATGAATTTATCTGCTAAATCCTTGCGGTTGCCCTCCTATCTCGGATGATGACCCAAAAGAATGTCAACAGCTCATTTCCCAGAGCGCTGGGAAGAGCCACCACGCCAGACATAATCTGCACGTTCTCAAAGCGCCGTTTCAAACGTTACATTTCACAAGCTGTTTAAAGAGATTCCACTCTCATCTCTGCCATCCCGGCGGCGCTTTGGACATCAGTGCTTGGGGAAGACTGGCTGTGAAAGCTGGAGCACGACTCCCACGTTGGCGTCCCGTGCGTGCAGCCATTGTGCACGAGCACCGACGGGATCCCCAGTGCTTCGAATTCGTGTTGCTGAATTCATGGCCACGCCATGGAAGCAACAAGCCAGCTCTGAGAATCCACGTGTATTAACTCAGCCCTCGTTCGCTCTTTGTATTTTTTTAATATAATGTGTCGAAGTGCCAAAACTGCAGATATCCATTCAGTGTGAAAGGATAAAACCTGGCTTGAAAGGAGTTACAATGGTCGTGATTCCGATACAGTAAATTTTACAATGGGATGGGGATTAAAGATTTATTTACTTAGCAATGAGGGAAAGGCTAACCAAATACTAAGAGAAAGAAGCGCTTCACACAATACCTTCTAAACTCTTTCTTTCTGTTACGTGCTCAGACAGCATCGCTACATTTGCCAAAATGGCAAGTTTCTTTTCTCACCAAGGAAACAAACCGCCAGGCCAGCAAGGAAATACCAGCCTTTAAAAACAACAAAAAAGTACAGGCAGGTAAGGGAGATGCCCCCACCGGCCTGGCCGTGCAGATTGCCAGGTCTCCATTGCCCCCTCACATTTAAATTCTAATTTCACCCTACGCCCACGTGAAATACAGTGGATTTCATCACGGGGGATTGGGCAACGTTTCAGCTACACATGAAGAGCTCTGTTCCCTCCCCAGCCGAAAACAAAACCCCAGCCCACAGAACGAAATAGCAGTCATTATTTTCAGATTAACAAAAGGCAGAGTTTTGCCAGCTCCGAGGAGCCACCTTTATTTCCAATCTGCTTTTAATCACTCAGTTCCTTTTCATTCAAACTCCTCGCAGAGTCAAATAACCTGGAGACTGTTACACGCACAACAGCAGAGAGGACTGAATTATTTTCTATACTTCGCAATGTGCTTATAGCTGCAAAATTATTTATCTCCTCCACTGCGTTCTGCTACGAAAGTTTCCTCAAGAAGAATCGTCTGGACCAGCCATATCAAATTAGAGGGCAGTCAGGAGTGTCTAAGTCCAGCTTTAAAACAAATATCATGACAATTACTTAGCCATATGGAAAATAGGGTATGTCTTTCCTGAAAGCTTTTATACATTTTCTATCTCGAATTTCAACTTCATTAGAAACTATTTCTGACTCGCAAGCTGCAAGATTGCTAAATATCTGACTGCTAACTCACCATGAAGAAAGCGGCTCTTTTTAATGGCACAACTTTTCCAAGATGCAAATGAACAATAATCTAATTTCGCGAGTAAATTAACTGAAGGATTCATTTTAATATGTTGCAAAGTCTCAGGACTGAAGAGGCAGTTGCAACTTTGGGAGCACGCGCCCCCCCGCCCCCCCAGGCTAGCCCGGCGCCCGCTCCCCCAAAGCCCGGTCCTCAGAAGGGCTCACATTGTACTTGTGTTTGGGTTCCTATGACTTCAAGGCCAGATGTTTCACAAATGACCAACAATCGGAGGTTAGAATAAATTAATGACTGATTTCTGAGCTTTGATGGAATTAAGCATACTTCTTTTCTCAACGTGCCATGTGAATGTTCTCCCGTTAAACTTTTTTTTTTTTTTTTTTTTTTTTTGACAAGTGAGGCCACCCGGCAGAAAACAACTGATGCAAAACCCAGGAGTAATCCCTCTGTTTAGTTCAACACTGTGGTTAGCCTTAACACTGCCTCTATTATCCAATGGATTTAGAGAAACTTTCATTTATTTGTTGGCCTCAGTCTTCAACTTTGTTGCCTTCTTTAAAGAGCCCAAGACCCATTCCTATGTAAATACATTTGCATGCAGCCACAATGAAACTTTCTGGGACTCTGATTAAACTTGCGAACCAGATAGCCGCAGCGTGCAGATTTGTGATCTTCGTGCGAGTGCTTTCCCAACTACATACGAGTAAATGAAGCTGATGTCAACCCTCGCTACAGGCACGCCGGGAGTTTGAAAGAAACGCTCTGCAGCAAAGCGCACCCCAAATCCCCTGGCGCCGTCCCGAAACGGCAGCGCTGCCCCGCAGACGGCACCCAACGTGAAATCACCGCCATGACACAATATTTATGGCCAACAAAAAGCCCTTTTCGTCTGGGAGCTGTTGAGACCGGTGCTTTACTTGCTACAAAACGTCACCTTCTCTCCGAGCCCCTTCCTGCTGCAGCAGGACAACAGGATCCCTGTTGTAGAAGTGAGGATTCCCGGCTCCTGGTTCTTCGCTTGTTTTTTCTTGCCGCCTCTGTTTATAAAGAGTACCTAGAGTATAATGTATTATTATATACTGTACACAATGCAGCCTTCTTGCAGCCAACTCAAATAGAAAGCTTTGCATCCAGCAAGTCTATTATGAAACAGCACCGGGATTAATCTGTGCAATTACAACCCTCAGAAAATGCAGGTGGACAATCAGTGCAATTTCACCATTCCCACATACAAAATGCCAATACCTTCAAGGTTTATGTTCTGTAAGAGAGGCACGATGGACTTCAGGCATACACCAAGAGCTGGTTTTGTAATTTCACTGGCACTGATGACTGTGGGCCAGGAATTGCAACCTAATCTATTCTTTCAGTATATGTTTAAGGAGATAACACCTTCTTCCAGGGGCAAAATGAATCTCTCTAACTCCTTGTTTTTGCAGTACAAACTGTTTAAATGTAGTTTTAAAAGCTTGGAATACCTAACTTTTTTTTTTTTTAAGTCACATTATAGCATTATTCAAGCCCACTGCTACAATGATTAAAAAAATGAAGCCAAATATATAGAAGTACCAAACTTAACCACGTATGAAAATGCACTAGCTCATGGGAAATGCCTTGCATAACTGACAGCATGTGAATGAAGGCACCAGCACAATTCAGAAACCAGTTGTGCTTTACACTTTATTCTCCTTATTCCTGAATGTACATGAAGTCTCTGCTGCCCCCGTGTAAATACCATACACAAACCCAATTTCTCTCGTTGGACTAAGCACATCAATACAAAAGCAAATGAACTACCAAAGTGCCCTAATTAACAATTTTGCAAGTGAATGCAGACATCAGTGCCACACTGCAGCCATTAAAGTCTATTCCTTGCCATATCTGTTTCTGTTAACATTTCAATAGACCAATTAAATGACCTCTCCCCCCCTCAAACTCAATTAAGCTATTTGAACATCAATTGATAACTTACCATGTATTTATGCAAAATGTGCAAGCAAGAGATTCATTTTTTCAATCCTAATGATGTTTTGAAGAAGAGAAAACTACCTTATAGCTACACTGTCCTG